>NC_091468.1:322500-561340 GCF_027789765.1 Dendropsophus ebraccatus | reverse complement strand
AACTCAAATAAATGTCCCTGCCTGGAAAACCCCTTTATGGCCTAACTCTTCAGTACTGCTCCCCCCAGAATATCTTCTCTAAAAACAGTCTACTACCCAAGTCCTCCTGTTTAGGCCCCTTCTCTGTCTAGGCCCCACCTCTTCTATATAGGCCCCTCTTCCATCTAGGCCACAACACATTCCCTGATGCCCTTCCTCCTCTGCATAGGCCCCTCCTCCTCCTCTGCATAGGCCCCTCCTCCTCTGCATAGGCCCCTCCTCCTCTGCATAGGCCCCTCTTTTAATATCTAGGTTCCTTCTAGGTTTCTCCAAGTCCTCCTCCATTCCCCTTGGCCCCTCCCTTTTTTGCTTTTCTCTTACCTGGTGCCTCCAAAGAGTAGGATCTTGTCACCTACGATGCAGCAGCACTGCCGCCGCCGGGCACAGGGGCCTTTTCCTTGCACCTCCACACGCTGCCAGTGACCGGTCTCTAAGAAGACAATCCATAAAGATGGCGATACACCCAACACACAAACTGACGTACCCCCCCACCCCCAGAGCCCCACCACCTACCCAGGGTACACCCCCACCCCCAGAGCCCCACCACCTACCCAGGGTACACCCCCACCCCCAGAGCCCCACCACCTACCCAGGGTACACCCCCACCCCCAGAGCCCCACCACCTACCCAGGGTACACCCCCACCCCTAGAGCCCCACCACCTACCCAGGGTACACCCCCACCCCCAGAGCCCCACCATCTACCCAGGGTACACCCCCACCCCCAGAGCCCCACCACCTACCCAGGGTACACCCCCACCCCCAGAGCCCCACCATCTACCCAGGGTACACCCCCACCCCCAGAGCCCCACCACCTACCCAGGGTACACCCCCACCCCCAGAGCCCCACCACCTACCCAGGGTACACCCCCACCCCCAGAGCCCCACCACCTACCCAGGGTACACCCCGAGCCCCACCACCTACCCAGGGTACACCCCCACCCCCACCATCTACCCAGGGTACACCCCCAAACCCAGAGCCCACCATGTACCTGGCGTATACCTCCACAGGTCCTGAAAATGACGGTTCAGTCGCGCATTGTAGCCACCAAACACGTACAGCTCTCCCTGGTACGCAACTGCAAGAAAGAGACGCCAAGTATGTGTGACCCCAGATACAAAAACACAGCCTGCTGTAGCTCACACACTCTGTGCCTCCTACCCCCATTAATTCTTTGGCTCCTCCCACACACAGACTGTGGCTCCTCCCCCCCCCCATACACAGACTGTGGCTCCTCCTCCCCCCCATACACAGACTGTGGCTCCTCCTCCCCCCCATACACAGACTGTGGCTCCTCCCCCTCCCCCATACACAGACTGTGGCTCCTCCTATGACCCATACACAGACTGTGGCTCCTCCTCCCCCCCATACACAGACTGTGGCTCCTCCTCCCCCCCATACACAGACTGTGGCTCCTCCTCCCCCCCCACACACAGACTGTGGCTCCTCCTCCCCCCCATACACAGACTGTGGCTCCTCCTCCCCCCCCATACACAGACTGTGGCTCCTCCTCCCCCCCCCATACACAGACTGTGGCTCCTCCTCCCCCCCCATACACAGACTGTGGCTCCTCCTCCCCCCATACACAGACTGTGGCTCCTCCTCCCCCCCACACACAGACTGTGGCTCCTCCTCCCCCCCATACACAGACTGTGGCTCCTCCTCCCCCCCCACACACAGACTGTGGCTCCTCCTCCCCCCCATACACAGACTGTGGCTCCTCCTCCCCCCCCCCATACACAGACTGTGGCTCCTCCTCCCCCCCCCATACACAGACTGTGGCTCCTCCTCCCCCCCATACACAGACTGTGGCTCCTCCTCCCCCCCATACACAGACTGTGGCTCCTCCCCCTCCCCCATACACAGACTGTGGCTCCTCCTATGACCCATACACACTGTGGCTCCTCCCCCCATACACACTGTGGCTCCTCCCCCCATACACACTGTGGCTCCTCCCCCCCCATACACAGACTGTGGCTCCTCCTCCCCCCCATACACAGACTGTGGCTCCCCCTATGACCCATACACACTGTGGCTCCTCCCCCCATACACAGACTGTGGCTCCTCCCCCCCATACACAGACTGTGGCTCCTCCTATGACCCATACACACTGTGGCTCCTCCCCCCATACACAGACTGTGGCTCCTCCTATAGCCCATACACAGTGGCTCCTCCCCCCCATACACATACTGTGGCTCCTCCTATACATTCTGAGACTCCTCCCCCGTACCCCATGGCTCCTCCTCTTTTGGCCCATACACTCATGTAATGGCCCCTCCCCATCAGCCACAGGCTCACTATGGCTCCTCCCTGAGGCTCATACACTCACACTGTGGCTCCTCCTATGACCCATACACTCACACTGTGGCTCCTCCTATGACCCATACACTCACACGCAGAGTGGCTCCTCCTTCCCTCGGGCGGGGCCGAGCACTGTGGAGCGTCCAACCAGGTTTCTGTTAATAAGTCAAATGCTCGGATGCGGTTGCAGTAGATTTCATTGTTCGAGTGGAACGGGCCAGAGCGATCAGCACGGCCGCCAAACACAAACATCTTACTGCCAATGACTGTGGCAGAGTGGAAATCCCTCCAGCGAGCTGGCGCCCCCTGTGGGCAAAATAAACAGGTATCAATGAGGCTCTGCCGTAAAGAAGGGGAGGGAAAGGGTCTCAATGTATAGTGACCTCGGGCAGGGAGCAGGCTACCACCATGGGGGGGGGGGGGGGGGGGGGGGGGGGGGGGACACTGCGGGGGAAGGCTACAACCACGGGGACAGACCACCACAGGGGGAGGACACAGCGGGGACAGACCACCACAGGGGGAGGACACAGCGGGGACAGACCACCACAGGGGGAGGACACAGCGGGGACAGACCACCACAGAGCAAGGACACCGCGGGGGGCAGGCTATCACCATGGGGGGGGGGGGGGGGGGGGGACACTGCGGGGACAGACCACCACAGAGCAAGGACACCGCGGGGGGCAGGCTATCACCACGGTGGAGGGGCTAGAGACCGCAGATACTCACCTTGGCTTTTACCAGAGTCCAGCTCAATAATTTGGTGTCCAGTTTATGGATGTCATTAGAAAAGCAGTCCGCCTGTGAGAAGAGGACATCCTGGTGAGACTGCACCCCCACGACCCGCCTCCTCCTGTACACTCCTCCCTGTGACATCATCCCGCCTCCTCCGGTACACTCCTCCCTGTGACATCATCCCGCCTCCTCCTGTACACTCCTCCCTGTGACATCATCCCGCCTCCTCCTGTACACTACTCCCTGTGACATCATCCTGCCGTCTCCACCCCTTCCTGTATAGACGCCCCCAATATTTGCATTACAGGGGTCTCACCAGCTGCTCAAATCCACCAAAGACGTACATGGTTCTGTCCAGGACGCAGGCGGAGTGACCGTCCCGTGCCCCGGGGATGTGACCGCTCACTGCGGGGGTCCACCATTTTTCTGTGCCTGTAACATGGAGGAGGGTTATGAAGAGGGGAAGGCGGAGAAGGCGGGTGATACTTGGGGGGGGGGGGGGGGGGGGGGTTGGGGTAGTTTGGGAAGCTCCAGGAGGGTAGGCGGGGAAAGCTCAGGGGGGTGGAAGGTCCGTCACCTGTATGAAAAGTGTAGAGAACGTTGCAGGCCCCCTCAGTATCATTACGTCCCCCCCAGATGTAGATGATGTCATCGATGAGAACCGCTGTGTGTCCATATCTCATGTAAGGAACCTTGGATGGGGAGCAGCGTGCAGGAGGAAGCTTCCTCCAACGGAGAGACACTGCAAGGAGAGAGACATGTCTGCCTGTGGTGGCCCCTCCCACTGTGCGTACCCCCCCCACACCCCATGTGCCCTGCACCCCCCCCCATGTGCCCTGCAGCATCCCCCCCACACCCCATGTGCCCTGCAGCACCCCCCTACACCCCTCCATGTGCCCTACACCCCCCCATGTGCCCTGCAGCACCCCCCTACACCCCCCATGTGCCCTGCAGCACCCCCCTACACCCCCCCATGTGCCCTGCAGCATCCCCCCTCACACACCCATGTGCCCTGCAGCATCCCCCCCACACAGCCCATGTGCCCTGCACCCCCCCCCATGTGCCCTGCAGCATCCCCCCCACACCCCATGTGCCCTGCAGCACCCCCCTACTACCCCCTCCATGTGCCTACACCCCCCCATGTGCCCTGCAGCACCCCCCTACACCCCCCATGTGCCCTGCAGCACCCCCCTACACCCCCCCATGTGCCCTGCAGCATCCCCCCTCACACCCCATGTGCCCTGCAGCACCCCCCTACACACCCCATGTGCCCTGCAGCACCCCCCTACACCCCCCATGTGCCCTGCAGCACCCCCCCTACACCCCCCCATGTGCCCTGCAGCAACCCCACTACACCCCCCCATGTGCCCTGCAGCATCCCCCTACACCCCCCCATGTGCCCTGCAGCATCCCCCTACACCCCCCCATGTGCATCCTGCAGCATCCCCCTACACCCACCCCCATGTGCCCTACACCACCCCCATGTGCCCTACACCCCCCATGTGCCCTGCAGCACCCCCCTACACCACCCCATGTGCCCTGCAGCACCCCCCTACACCCCCCCATGTGCCCTGCAGCACCCCCCCTACACCCCCCTCATGTGCCTGCAGCATCCCCCTACACCCCCCCCCATGTGCCCTACACCCCCCCCATGTGCCCTACACCCCCCCATGTGCCTGCAGCACCCCCCTACACCCCCCCATGTGCCCTGCAGCACCCCCCTACACCCCCCCATGTGCCCTGCAGCACCCCCCTACACCCCCCCTCATGTGCCCTGCAGCACCCCCCTACACCCCCCCTCATGTGCCCTGCAGCACCCCCCTACACCTTCCCCTCCATATGCTCTGCAGCACCCCCCTACACACCCCCTCCATGTGCCCTGCAGCACCCCCCTACATGTGCCCTGCAGCACCCCCCTACACACCCCCTCCATGTGCCCTGCAGCACGCCCCCCCATGTGCCTGCAGCACGCCCCTACACCCCCCCCTCCATGTGCCCTGCAGCACCCCCTACACACCCCCTCCATGTGCCCTGCAGCACCCCCCTACACACCCCCTCCATGTGCCCTGCAGCACGCCCCCCCATGTGCCTGCAGCACGCCCCCCCCATATGCCTTCAGCACGCCCCCCCCCATATGCCTGAAGCACCCCCCCCCCCCATATGCCTGAAGCACCCCCCCCCCCATATGCCTGAAGCACCCCCCTTACCAGCATTGAAAACATGGACATCGATCTGTCGAAGAGTCTCGTAGTCCTCTCCGGAGCAGTAGCCACCAAAGGAAAAGACACGATGACCCACAGCCACTGCCGCATGATTCACCCGCCGTGGACCTCCTTCTAGGTGCACCGTCCAGCAAGGCATCCCCCCAATGCATGCCGAAGCAGAGGAGTCACCGCACCAGAGCCTATAGGGGGCAAAATAAGAACATTACAACCAGCAATACCCCCGAAACATCACTACCCTGGGGCAGCAACATCACAGCCCGAGCCATGAGGGCAACCAAGGCAAGCATCAGAGGCTAATCCCGCCCCGGAGGGGGTAATGCCGTGTGACCCGGCTCTGGTTATAGAGTCACAGGGTAATCCCGCCCCAGAGGGGGTAATGCCGTGTGACCCGCCTCTGGTTATAGTCACAGGGTAATCCCGCCCCAGAGGGGGTAATGCCGTGTGACCCGGCTCTGGTTATAGTCACAGGGTAATCCCGCCCCAGAGGGGGTAATGCCATGTGACCCGGCTCTGGTTATAGAGTCACAGGGTAATCCTGCCCCAGAGGGGGTAATGCCATGTGACCCGGCTCTGGTTATAGAGTCACAGGGTAATCCCGCCCCGGAGGGGGTAATGCCGTGTGACCCGGCTCTGGTTATAGTCACAGGGTAATCCCGCCCCAGAGGGGGTAATGCCGTGTGACCCGGCTCTGGTTATAGTCACAGGGTAATCCCGCCCCGGAGGGGGTAATACCATGTGACCCGGCTCTGGTTATAGTCACAGGGTAATCCCGCCCCGGAGGGGGTAATGCCGTGTGACCCAGCTCTGGTTATAGTCACAGGGTAATCCCGCCCCGGAGGGGGTAATACCATGTGACCCGGCTCTGGTTATAGTCACAGTGTAATCCCGCCCCAGAGGGGGTAATGCCGTGTGACCCGGCTCTGGTTATAGTCACAGGGTAATCCCGCCCCGGAGGGGGTAATACCATGTGACCCGGCTCTGGTTATAGTCACAGGGTAATCCCGCCCCGGAGGGGGTAATGCCGTGTGACCCAGCTCTGGTTATAGTCACAGGGTAATCCCGCCCCGGAGGGGGTAATGCCGTGTGACCCGGCTCTGGTTATAGAGTCACAGGGTAATCCCGCCCCGGAGGGGGTAATGCCGTGTGACCCGCCTCTGGTTATAGTCACAGGGTAATCCCGCCCCAGAGGGGGTAATGCCGTGTGACCCGGCTCTGGTTATAGTCACAGGGTAATCCCGCCCCAGAGGGGGTAATGCCGTGTGACCCGCCTCTGGTTATAGTCACAGGGTAATCCCGCCCCAGAGGGGGTAATGCCGTGTGACCCGGCTCTGGTTATAGTCACAGGGTAATCCCGCCCCAGAGGGGGTAATGCCATGTGACCCGGCTCTGGTTATAGAGTCACAGGGTAATCCTGCCCCAGAGGGGGTAATGCCATGTGACCCGGCTCTGGTTATAGAGTCACAGGGTAATCCCGCCCCGGAGGGGGTAATGCCGTGTGACCCGGCTCTGGTTATAGTCACAGGGTAATCCCGCCCCAGAGGGGGTAATGCCGTGTGACCCGGCTCTGGTTATAGTCACAGGGTAATCCCGCCCCGGAGGGGGTAATACCATGTGACCCGGCTCTGGTTATAGTCACAGGGTAATCCCGCCCTGGAGGGGGTAATGCCGTGTGACCCAGCTCTGGTTATAGTCACAGGGTAATCCCGCCCCAGAGGGGGTAATGCCATGTGACCCGGCTCTGGTTATAGTCACAGGGTAATCCCGCCCCAGAGGGGGTAATGCCGTGTGACCCGGCTCTGGTTATAGTCACAGGGTAATCCCGCCCCGGAGGGGGTAATACCATGTGACCCGGCTCTGGTTATAGTCACAGGGTAATCCCGCCCCGGAGGGGGTAATGCCATGTGACCCGGCTCTGGTTATAGTCACAGGGTAATCCCGCCCCGGAGGGGGTAATGCCATGTGACCCGGCTCTGGTTATAGTCACAGGGTAATCCCGCCCCGGAGGGGGTAATGCCATGTGACCCGGCTCTGGTTATAGAGTCACAGGGTAATCCCGCCCCGGAGGGGGTAATGCCATGTGACCCGACTCTGGTTATAGAGTCACAGGGTAATCCTGCCCCAGAGGGGGTAATGCCGTGTGACCCGGCTCTGGTTATAGTCACAGGGTAATCCTGCCCCAGAGGGGGTAATGCCATGTGACCCGGCTCTGGTTATAGTCACAGGGTAATCCCGCCCCGGAGGGGGTAATGCCGTGTGACCCAGCTCTGGTTATAGTCACAGGGTAATCCCGCCCCGGAGGGGGTAATACCGTGTGACCCGGCTCTGGTTATAGTCACAGTGTAATCCCGCCCCAGAGGGGGTAATGCCGTGTGACCCGGCTCTGGTTATAGTCACAGGGTAATCCCGCCCCGGAGGGGGTAATGCCGTGTGACCCGGCTCTGGTTATAGAGTCACAGGGTAATCCCGCCCCGGAGGGGGTAATGCCGTGTGACCCGGCTCTGGTTATAGTCACAGGGTAATCCCGCCCCGGAGGGGGTAATGCCATGTGACCCAGCTCTGGTTATAGTCACAGGGTAATCCCGCCCCGGAGGGGGTAATGCCATGTGACCCGGCTCTGGTTATAGTCACAGGGTAATCCCGCCCCGGAGGGGGTAATGCCATGTGACCCGGCTCTGGTTATAGTCACAGGGTAATCCCGCCCCGGAGGGGGTAATGCCGTGTGACCCGGCTCTGGTTATAGTCACAGGGTAATCCCGCCCCGGAGGGGGTAATGCCATGTGACCCGGCTCTGGTTATAGTCACAGGGTAATCCCGCCCCGGAGGGGGTAATGCCGTGTGACCCGGCTCTGGTTATAGTCACAGGGTAATCCCGCCCCGGAGGGGGTAATGCCGTGTGACCCGGCTCTGGTTATAGTCACAGGGTAATCCCGCCCCGGAGGGGGTAATGCCATGTGACCCAGCTCTGGTTATAGTCACAGGGTAATCCCGCCCCGGAGGGGGTAATACCATGTGACCCGACTCTGGTTATAGTCACAGGGTAATCCCGCCCCAGAGGGGGTAATGCCGTGTGACCCAGCTCTGGTTATAGTCACAGGGTAATCCCGCCCCGGAGGGGGTAATGCCGTGTGACCCGGCTCTGGTTATAGTCACAGGGTAATCCCGCCCCGGAGGGGGTAATGCCATGTGACCCGGCTCTGGTTATAGTCACAGGGTAATCCCGCCCCGGAGGGGGTAATGCCATGTGACCCGGCTCTGGTTATAGTCACAGGGTTATCCCGCCCCGGAGGGGGTAATGCCGTGTGACCCGGCTCTGGACACCGGTGTGCATTGAATGGGAGGTTTTCTGCTGGCCTGAGAACTACCAGATCGCTAGATCGGCCGGGCTGCCCATAGAGGATAGTGGCGGTCTGGTGCCTCGTATTCCCTGGAGCGACGGTGGCAGATCATCGCTATGAGTCGTCTTTCAACATGTTGACTACAATGCTCAGCCAACATTGTTCATGTCAGCTGATCATTGTATTCTATTACAAAAGGAAAATTATTGTTTGAATACGGACGCTAATAGTTCTGTGTAATAGGGCCTTTAGGAATGGAGGCGCGTGTCCTGTGTGCGCGCAAGGAAGGAGGCGAGTGTCCTGTGTGCGCGCAAGGAAGGAGGCGCGTGTCCTGTGTGCGCTCAAGGAAGGAGGCTCGTGTCCTGTGTGCGCGCAAGGAAGGAGGCGCGTGTCCTGTGTGCGCGCAAGGAAGGAGGCGCGTGTCCTGTGTGCGCGCAAGGAAGGAGGCGCGTGTCCTGTGTGCGCGCAAGGAAGGAGGCGCGTGTCCTGTGTGCGCTCAAGGAAGGAGGCGCGTGTCCTGTGTGCGCGCAAGGAAGGAGGCGCGTGTCCTGTGTGCGCGCAAGGAAGGAGGCGCGTGTCCTGTGTGCGCGCAAGGAAGGAGGCGCGTGTCCTGTGTGCGCGCAAGGAAGGAGGCGCGTGTCCTGTGTGCGCGCAAGGAAGGAGGCGCGTGTCCTGTGTGCGCGCAAGGAAGGAGGCGCGTGTCCTGTGTGCGCGCAAGGAAGGTGGCGCGTGTCCTGTGTGCGCGCAAGGAAGGAGGCGCGTGTCCTGTGTGCGCGCAAGGAAGGAGGCGCACTGGCCCTATTAGATATAAGGGTGGTCGGGGTAATATACTGGGTTCCAAATTATTATGCAAATAATATTCTCATATTTTCCAGAATTACCTATATGAATTGCAGTCATGTAATTTTCCAGTCATTAACTATTCCAGTATAATTTAAGGGTTTTTGAAGAAACTGCCTAAGATAAAAGTATATTTAAAAAAATAAAAAAATAACTAAATAAATAATGGCTTCTCGGCTAAGATCATCTGTATCTGTTCTCAGCTTAATATCGGATACGTCCCCTATCTAAGGACCATATATTACATGGATTTTTAGAAGAGGGAGATGGAAGAAGAGGCGGCTGTGTCCTCTCCCGGCATTGACCTGCTATTGCCTCCGGGTTCAGTGCACCAAAAGAAAAAAAAAAGCAACTCAAAATCCATGTTCTAAATGATTATGCAGCAGTTTTCAACCTTTTCTTTTTTATGAAGAACAAAACCCTGGTGATTAGTGAGATATAAGTATCAGCAGATTATTACAGCCGGACGTCACTTCTCTGGTCTATGATGTCTTCTCGCTGAGGTTCCATTTGCACATAGAAGCTTCTGATCTCTCTCGTCCAGTGAATTTGTCCATTTTGGGATGATTTCTGCTTTAACTGTTTTGCACAAAGACAGAATCTCCTCCTAGAGCTGCTGCTTAGATGTAGACCGCCTCCCTCCATCACAGACCGCCTCCCTCCCGCCATCACAGACCGCCTCCCTCCATCACAGACCGCCTCCCTCCAGCCATCACAGACCGCCTCCCTCCATCACAGACCGCCTCCCTCCCTCCATCACAGACCGCCTCCCTCCCGCCATCACAGACCGCCTCCCTCCATCACAGACCGCCTCCCTCCAGCCATCACAGACCGCCTCCCTCCCGCCATCACAGACCGCCTCCCTCCCGCCATCACAGACCGCCTCCCTCCCGCCATCACAGACCGCCTCCCTCCCGCCATCACAGACCGCCTCCCTCCCTCCCATCACAGACCGCCTCCCTCCATCACATCACAGACCGCCTCCCTCCCGCCATCACAGACAGCCTCCCTCCCGCCATCACAGACCGCCTCCCTCCCTCCATCACAGACCGCCTCCCTCCCTCCATCACAGACCGCCTCCCTCCCTCACAGACCGCCTCCATCCCTCCATCACAGACCGCCTCCATCCCTCCATCACAGACCGCCTCCCTCCATCACAGACCGCCTCCCTCCCTCCATCACAGACCGCCTCCCTCCCTCCATCACAGACCGCCTCCCTCCCTCCATCACAGACCGCTTCCCTCCCTCCATCACAGACCGCCTCCCTCCATCACAGACCGCCTCCCTCCCTCCAATCACAGACCGCCTCCCTCCCTCCAATCACAGACCGCCTCCCTCCCTCCAATCACAGACCGCCTCCCTCCCTCCAATCACAGACCGCCTCCCTCCCTCCATCACAGACCGCCTCCTTCCCTCCAATCACAGACCGCCTCCCTCCCTACATCACAGACCGCCTCCCTCCAATCACAGACCGCGGCGGAGGCAGCGCCCCCTTGTGTCTCTGGGCGGAGGCGGCGCCCCCTTGTGTCTCCGGGCGGAGGCGGCGCCCCCTTGTGTCTCCGGGCGGAGGCAGCGCCCCCTTGTCTCTCCGGGTGGAGGCAGTGCCCTCTTGTCCTTTGAGGGGGGTTTTACCTAGAACATCTTCCCCCCCATATTTCCTGTAGGGGCCCCCGTTATACATGTAAATACATTAATCATCTCCCCTTATCCGTCTCTTCTCCAGACTAAACAAATGTAATTCTATTATCTTTCCTCATAACTAAGATGCTCCATTCCCCTTATTAGTTTAGTGGCCGTCTTTGTTCCCTCTCCAGCTCTAGAACGTCCTTTTTATGAATCAGGTTCCAAAACTGGACGGCGACTCCAGATGAGGCCGCACCAAAGCTTTATAGGGGGGTAATATTATATCCCTGTCCCCAGAGTCCAGGCCGGGTATATACATGACAATATCCTGCTGGCCTTAGAAGCAGCTGACTGACATTGTGCTGTTCTGTAGTCTATTATCTACAAGTACAACCAGATCCTTCTCCATCAGCGACTGCACCAGTGTAACCACCCCAGGACATAGGATGCTGCAGGTTATTACTCCCCCCAGGACATAGGATGCTGCAGGTTATTACTCCCCCAGGACATAGGATGCTGCAGGTTATTACTCCCCCAGGACATAGGATGCTGCAGGTTATTACTCCCCCCAGGACATAGGATGCTGCAGGTTATTACTCCCCCCAGGACATAGGATGCTGCAGGTTATTACTTCCCCCAGGCCATAGGATGCTGCAGGTTATTACTCCCCCCAGGACATAGGATGCTGCAGGTTATTACTCCCCCCAGGACATAGGATGCTGCAGGTTATTACTCCCCCCAGGACATAGGATGCTGCAGGTTATTACTCCCCCCAGGACATATGATGCATGCGGGTTATTACTCCCCCCAGGACATAGGATGCTGCAGGTTATTACTCCCCCCAGGACATAGGATGCTGCAGGTTATTAGTACCCAGGTGCATAACTTTACATTTATCTACATTGAACCTCATTTGCCAAGTGGACGCCCAAACACTCAAGGTGTCTAAGTCATCCTGTAATATCTGCACATCCTCCATAGACTGTACTGTACTACAAAGCCTGTAACATCTGCACATCCTCCATAGACTGTACTGTACTACAAAGCCTGTAACATCTGCACATCCTCCATAGACTGTACTACAAAGCCTGTAACATCTGCACATCCTCCATAGACTGTACTGTACTACAAAGCCTGTAACATCTGCCCATCCTCCATAGACTGTACTGTACTACACATCCTGTAACATCTGCACATCCTCCATAGACTGTACTGTACTACACATCCTGTAACATCTGCACATCCTCCATAGACTGTACTGTACTACACATCCTGTAACATCTGCACATCCTCCATAGACTGTACTACACTACAAAGCCTGTAACATCTTCACATCCTCCATAGACTGTACTACAAAGCCTGTAACATCTGCAAATCCTCCATAGACTGTACTGTACTACAAAGCCTGTAACATCTGCACATCCTCCATAGACTGTACTGTACTACACATCCTGTAACATCTGCACATCCTCCATAGACTGTACTGTACTACAAAGCCTGTAACATCTGCACATCCTCCATAGACTGTACTACAAAGCTTGTAACATCTGCACATCCTCTATAGACTGTACTGTACTACAAAGCCTGTAACATCTGCACATCCTCCATAGACTGTACTGTACTACAAAGCCTGTAACATCTGCCCATCCTCCATAGACTGTACTACAAAGCTTGTAACATCTGCACATCCTCTATAGACTGTACTGTACTACAAAGCCTGTAACATCTGCACATCCTCCATAGACTGTACTGTACTACAAAGCCTGTAACATCTGCCCATCCTCCATAGACTGTACTACAAAGCTTGTAACATCTGCACATCCTCTATAGACTGTACTGTACTACAAAGCCTGTAACATCTGCACATCCTCCATAGACTGTACTGTACTACAAAGCCTGTAACATCTGCACATCCTCCATAGACTGTACTGTACTACACAGCCTGTAACATCTGCACATCCTCCATAGACTGTACTACAAAGCTTGTAACATCTGCACATCCTCCATAGACTGTACTACAAAGCCTGTAACATCTGCACATCCTCCATAGACTGTACTGTACTACAAAGCCTGTAACATCTGCCCATCCTCCATAGACTGTACTACAAAGCTTGTAACATCTGCACATCCTCTATAGACTGTACTGTACTACAAAGCCTGTAACATCTGCACATCCTCCATAGACTGTACTGTACTACAAAGCCTGTAACATCTGCACATCCTCCATAGACTGTACTATACTACAAAGCCTGTAACATCTGCACATCCTCCACAGACTGTACTATACTACAAAGCCTGTAACATCTGCACATCCTCCATAGACTGTACTGTACTACAAAGCCTGTAACATCTGCACATCCTCCATAGACTGTACTGTACTACAAAGCCTGTAACATCTGCACATCCTCCATAGACTGTACTGTACTACAAAGCCTGTAACATCTGCACATCCTCCATAGACTGTACTGTACTACAAAGCTTGGTGTCATCTGCACATCCTCCATAGACTGTACTGTACTACAAAGCCTGTAACATCTGCACATCCTCCATAGACTGTACTGTACTACACATCCTGTAACATCTGCACATCTTCCATAGACTGTACTGTACTACACAGCCTGTAACATCTGCACATCCTCCATACACTGTACTATACTACACAGCCTGTAACATCTGCACATCCTCCATAGACTGTACTGTACTACACAGCCTGTAACATCTGCACATCCTCCATACACTGTACTATACTACACAGCCTGTAACATCTGCACATCCTCCATAGACTGTACTGTACTACACAGCCTGTAACATCTGCACATCCTCCATAGACTGTACTGTACTACAAAGCCTGTAACATCTGCCTATCCTCCATAGACTGTACTGTACTACAAAGCCTGTAACATCTGCACATCCTCCATAGACTGTACTGTACTACACATCCTGTAACATCTGCACATCTTCCATAGACTGTACTGTACTACACAGCCTGTAACATCTGCACATCCTCCATACACTGTACTATACTACACAGCCTGTAACATCTGCACATCCTCCATAGACTGTACTGTACTACACAGCCTGTAACATCTGCACATCCTCCATACACTGTACTATACTACACAGCCTGTAACATCTGCACATCCTCCAGAGACTGTACTACAAAGCCTGTAACATCTGCACATCCTCCATAGACTGTACTGTACTACAAAGCTTGGTGTCATCTGCAAAGATAGAAACATTGCTGTTAATTCCATTCTCAATATCATTAATAAACAAGTTAAACAGAAGGGGCCGAGTACTGACCCTTGGGGTACACCACTTATTACCGGGGACCATTCGGAGTAGGAATCATTGACCACCACTCTCTGGGGACCATTATTAAGCCAGTTTTCAATCCAGTTACACATTAAATTTTCCAAACCCATAGACTTTAACTTACCCATCAGACGTCCATGAGGAACTGTGTCACACGCTTCTGCAAAATCCAGGTACACGATATCCACAGCCGCCCCCCCATCCAGGTACATGATATCCACAGCCGCCCCCCCCATCCAGGTACACGATATCCACAGCCGCCCCCCCATCCAGGTACACGATATCCACAGCCGCCCCCCCATCCAGGTACACGATATCCACAGCCCCCCCCCCATCCAGGTACACGATATCCACAGCCGCCCCCCCCCATCCAGGTACACGATATCCACAGCCGCCCCCCCCCATCCAGGTACACGATATCCACAGCCGCCCCCCCCCCATCCAGGTACACGATATCCACAGCCCCCCCCCCATCCAGGTACACGATATCCACAGCCCCCCCCATCCAGGTACACGATATCCACAGCCGCCCCCCCATCCAGGTACACGATATCCACAGCCGCCCTCCCATCCAGGTACATGATATCCACAGCCGCCCCCCATCCAGGTACACGATATCCACAGCCGCCCCCCCCCCCATCCAGGTACACGATATCCACAGCCGCCCCCCCCCATCCAGGTACACGATATCCACAGTCGCCCCCATCCAGGTACACGATATCCACAGTCGCCCCCATCCAGGTACACGATATCCACAGCCGCCCCCCCATCCAGGTACACGATATCCACAGCCGCCCCCCCCGCCATCCAGGTACATGATATCCACAGCCGCCCCCCCATCCAGGTTCACGATATCCACAGCCCCCCCCCCCCATTCAGGTACACGATATCCACAGCCGCCCCCCCCCCCATCCAGGTACACGATATCCACAGCCGCCCCCCCCCCCATCCAGGTACACGATATCCACAGCCGCCCCCCATCCAGGTACACGATATCCACAGCCGCCACCCATCCAGGTACATGATATCCACAGCCGCCCCCCCATCCAGGTACACGATATCCACAGCCGCCCCCCCATCCAGGTACACGATATCCACAGCCGCCCCCCATCCAGGTACACGATATCTACAGCCGCCCCCCATCCAGGTACACGATATCCACAGCCGCCCCCCATCCAGGTACACGATATCTACAGCCGCCCCCCATCCAGGTACACGATATCCACAGCCGCCCCCCATCCAGGTACACGATATCTACAGCCGCCCCCCATCCAGGTACAAGATATCCACAGCCGCCCCCCATCCAGGTACACGATATCCACAGCCGCCCCTATCCAGGTACACGATATCCACAGCCGCCCCTATCCAGGTACATGATATCCACAGCCGCCCCCCCATCCAGGTACACGATATCCACAGCCGCCCCCCATCCAGGTACACGATATCCACAGCCGCCCCCCCCCCCCATCCAGGTACACGATATCCACAGCCGCCCCCCATCCAGGTACACGATATCCACAGCCGCCCCCCCCCCCCCATCCAGGCTTCTACTTACCTCTTCATAGAAACATATCAGGTTGGTTTGACAGCTTCTGTCCTTAGTAAAACCCTGCTGGTTATCACCTATATACTATTACCCCCTGTATATACCTGGATGTAATCCCTTATATACTATTACCCCCTATATATTCCTGGATGTAGTCCCTTATATACTATTACCCCTGTATATTCCTGGATGTAGTCCCTTATATACTATTACCCCTATATATTCCTGGATGTAGTCCCTTATATACTATTACCCCCTGTATATTCCTGGATGTAGTCCCTTATATACTATTACCCCTATATATTCCTGGATGTAGTCCCTTATATACTATTACCCCCTATATATTCCTGGATATAGTCCCTTATATACTATTACCCCCTATATATTCCTGGATGTAGTCCCTTATATACTATAACCCCCTGTATATTCCTGGATGTAGTCCCTTATATACTATTACCCCCTATATATTCCTGGATGTAGTCCCCTATATACTATTACCCCCTGTATATTCCTGGATGTAATCCCTTATATACTATTACCCCTATATATTCCTGGATGTAGTCCCTTATATACTATTACCCCCTGTATATTCCTGGATATAGTCCCTTATAAGCCCCTCAAATAGTTTCCCCACAATGGACGTTAGGCTTACAGGTCTGTAGTTACCTGGGGAAGTCCTAGAGCCCTTTTTGAAGATCGGCACTATATCCATTTGCCTTACGCCAGTCCCTCGGCACAATACCAGTCAGCAAATAATCACAGAATATTTCATACAAGGGTAGAGAAATTACAGAACTGAGTTCCCTAAGAACTCTGGGGTGTAATCCATCAGGCCCTGGAGCTTTGGTTACATTGAGTTTGTTTAATTTATCTTGGACCATATCTATAGTAAACCAGTTCAGTACATTACATGTGTTGGCAGCACTGGCCCCGCCCATCTCAGTACTGGCCCCACCCACCTCAGTACTGGCCCCACCCACCTCAGTACTGGCCCCACCCACCTCAGTACTGGCCCCACCCACCTCAGCTCCATCCTCTTTTGTATATACAGAACTGAAGAAGCCATGAAGTAACTCCGCTTTCTCCTGATCCCCAGTTATTACCTCCCCGTCCCCATTATTTAGGGCTCCTACATGCTCTGACCTTGGTTTTTTTGCATTAATATATTTGAAGAATTATTTTGGGGGTTTCTTTTGCTATCTATGGCCCCTGCCTTTCATTGTGAATTATTGCTGCTTTTATTACATGTTTACAGGTTTTGTTGACTTCTTTGTAATGTTTGAAGGCTAAAGCTGCCCCCCCTGATCTGTATACAGCTGACCCCTCTGATCTGTATACAGCTGCTGCCCCCTCTGATCTGTACTGTATACGGCTGACCCCCCTGATCTGTACTGTATACGGCTGCCCCCTCTGATCTGTATACAGCTGCTGACCCCTCTGATCTGTACTGTATACGGCTGACCCCTCTGATCTGTACTGTATATAGCTGACCCCCCTGATCTGTACTGTATACGGCTGACCCCTCCTGATCTGTACTGTATACAGCTGACCCCTCTGATCTGTACTGTATACAGCTGACCCCTCTGATCTGATCTGTATACAGCTGACCCCTCTGATCTGTACTGTATACAGCTGCTGACCCCTCTGATCTGTACTGTATACAGCTGCTGACCCCTCTGATCTTTACTGTATACGGCTGCCCCCTCTGATCTGTACTGTATACGGCTGCCCCCTCTGATCTGTACTGTATACAGCTGACCCCTCTGATCTGTACTGTATACAGCTGACCCCTCTGATCTGTATACAGCTGACCCCCTGATCTGTACTGTATACGGCTGCCCCCCCCCGATCTGTACTGTATACGGCTGACCCCTCCGATCTGTACTGTATACGGCTGACCCCTCCGATCTGGACTGTATACGGCTGACCCCTCCGATCTGGACTGTATACGGCTGACCCCTCCGATCTGGACTGTATACGGCTGACCCCTCCGATCTGTACTGTATACACCAGCTGACCCCTCCGATCTGTACTGTATACACCAGCTGACCCCTCCGATCTGTACTGTATACACCAGCTGACCCCTCCGATCTGTACTGTATACACCAGCTGACCCCTCCGATCTGTACTGTATACAGCTGCTGACCCCTCTGATCTATACTGTATACAGCTGACCCCTCTGATTTGTATACAGCTGACCCCTCTGATTTGTATACAGCTGACCCCTCTGATCTGTACTGTATACAGCTGACCCCTCTGATCTGTACTGTATACAGCTGACCCCTCTGATCTGTACTGTATACAGCTGACCCCTCTGATCTGTACTGTATACAGCTGACCCCTCTGATCTGTACTGTATACGGCTGACCCCTCTGATCTGTACTGTATACAGCTGACCCCTCTGATCTGTACTGTATACAGCTGACCCCTCTGATCTGTATACAGCTGACCCCTCTGATCTGTATACAGCTGACCCCTCTGATCTGTATACAGCTGACCCCTCTGATCTGTACTGTATACAGCTGACCCCTCTGATCTGTACTGTATACAGCTGACCCCTCTGATCTGTATACAGCTGACCCCTCTGATCTGTATACAGCTGACCCCTCTGATCTGTATACAGCTGACCCCTCTGATCTGTACTGTATACAGCTGACCCCTCTGATCTGTATACAGCTGACCCCTCTGATCTGTACTGTATACAGCTGACCCCTCTGATCTGTACTGTATACAGCTGACCCCTCTGATCTGTACTGTATACGGCTGCTGACCCCTCTGATCTGTACTGTATACGGCTGCTGACCCCTCTGATCTGTACTGTATACAGCTGCCCCCTCTGATCTGTACTGTATACAGCTGACCCCTCTGATCTGTACTGTATACTGCTGACCCCTCTGATCTGTACTGTATACGGCTGACCCCTCTTATCTGTACTGTATACGGCTGACCCCTCTGATCTGTACTGTATACAGCTGCCCCCTCTGATCTGTACTGTATACAGCTGACCCCTCTGATCTGTACTGTATACAGCTGACCCCTCTGATCTGTACTGTATACGGCTGACCCCTCTGATCTGTACTGTATACAGCTGACCCCTCTGATCTGTACTGTATACAGCTGACCCCTCTGATCTGTACTGTATACAGCTGACCCCTCTGATCTGTACTGTATACAGCTGACCCCCCTGACCTGTACTGTATACAGCTGCTGACCCCTCTGATCTGTACTGTATACAGCTGCCCCCTCTGATCTGTACTGTATACAGCTGACCCCTCTGATCTGTACTGTATACAGCTGACCCCTCTGATCTGTACTGTATACAGCTGACCCCCCTGACCTGTACTGTATACAGCTGCTGACCCCTCTGATCTGTACTGTATACAGCTGCCCCCTCTGATCTGTACTGTATACAGCTGACCCCTCTGATTTGTATTTTTTGAATGCCCCTTTTTTCTCATTTATAGCCCTTCTAACCTCGGTTGTCGCCATGTGGGATATTAACCCTTTATATTTGTTCCCCATAGGAATATATTTGGCCGTACAGTTATGTAATGTGGATTAGCAGATTTCCCATGTATCATCATGTACAAGGCCGGGGAAACTTCCATTCATGGTCATCAGTGGTCTACATAGACATTTCTGGAAGCACATCACCCCCCACCCAAACTTACTATAAAGATCGGGGGTATGTAGCTTCTAGTCAGTCCCAGCTGGGACCATGGATGGAAGGTGCCCAGCACCCTGGAGGTCATCGGGCGAGATGGGTGTATATTAGTCCATAATATACAATGGGGCTCCCCATCTCATTGTGGAAGGAACATCTATGCATCTGTACCATCTGTAACTGCAGCTAAGTATAATTCTATGTAATAAATCTCTTATTTTTCTATAAATCTGTGTGGTTATAGCCTTCTCCGACTATTATCAAAAGCAACCGGTTACATAATGGTGTCAGAAGTGGGATAATAGTCCAGGAATTGCTATAACTATATAATAGAATATAATGTATGTGTTAGCTGAGATGTGTAGTTGTGGGGTAGATGACAAAGCGAGTCCAGTCCCCTGGTGGGTGTATAGTTCGCGACCCTGGGCACCCAGCACTCGAGGTGGTGACACCATGACAGCAGACAGACCCCAGTCGGCTGGTGGTGCCTTGTTATGTCTCTTGAATGGCAGAAGACGGCAGCAGATGTGGGATGGATCTGTCTGCTGGCGCGAATTGAGAGAAACATACAAGAAAAAGAAGTGAGGCAAGTGGCTTCATGGATGTGGAGATTGTAGGGTGGGAGCAGCTCCTCACCAGGTTTTGGCCAATGAGTGGTCGCAGTGTGTTGGTTTATAGGTTTGAAGTAACTCATGGTAAGAGTTAGAGAGATGGGAAACCTGTAGTAATGTGTTTGCAAAGAGGATGAGTAGAAGTTGTGTGTTATTGGCCGGTAAGAATGGAGGTTATTGTATTACCGGTATTGGAACGACGAATGTGTAGAAGGTAACAGTGTGATAGTGAGAAGTGTAACTTCCAGCCATAAATGACGGCTTGTATATGTGTGTTGTAATGGTCCGTATATGACGTTGCATGTGTATTTGCACTGCAGAAAAGTTTTTTCTCTCTGTATCTAGGAGAGCAGAGTGAGCAGCAGCTTGTCAGGTAACAGTCTGTGTTCAGCCTCTGAAGCTGATGTATGGCTTATAGTAGTAGCATGGAGTTGTATGGCTGATCTATGGCTTATAGTAGTAGCATGGAGTTGTATGGCTGATCTATGGCTTATAGTAGTAGCATGGAGTTGTATGGCTGATCTATGGCATATAGTAGTAGCATGGAGTTGTATGGCTGATGTATGGCTTATAGTAGTAGCATGGAGTTGTATGGCTGATGTATGGCTTATAGTAGTAGCATGGAGTTGTATGGCTGATCTATGGCTTATAGTAGTAGCATGGAGTTGTATGGCTGATCTATGGCTTATAGTAGTAGCATGGAGTTGTATGGCTGATCTATGGCTTATAGTAGTAGCATGGAGTTGTATGGATGGATGGCTCAGACTGATGTAGAGTTCTATGAGCTGTATGTATAGTTGTATTACCTGTATGTATGGATGGCTCAGACTTATGTATAGTTCTATGAGCTGTATATATAGTTGTATTACCTGTATGTATGGATGGCTCAGACTGATGTATAGTTCTATGAGCTGTATGTATAGTTGTATTACCTGTATGTATAGATGTATTACCTGTATGTATGGATGGCTCAGACTGATGTATAGTTCTATGAGCTGTATGTATAGTTGTATTACCTGTATGTATGGATGGCTCAGACTGATGTAGAATTCTATGAGCTGTATGTATAGTTGTATTACCTGTATGTATAGATGGCTCAGACTGATGTAGAGTTCTATGAGCTGTATGTATAGTTGTATTACCTGTATGTATAGTTGTATTACCTGTATGTATGGATGGCTCAGACTGATGTAGAGTTCTGTGAGCTGTATGTATAGTTGTATTACCTGTATGTATAGTTGTATTACCTGTATGTATGGATGGCTCAGACTGATGTATAGTTCTATGAGCTGTATGTATAGTTGTATTACCTGTATGTATGGATGGCTCAGACTGATGTATAGTTCTATGAGCTGTATGTATAGTTGTATTACCTGTATGTATAGATGGCTCAGACTGATGTATAGTTCTATGAGCTGTATGTATAGTTGTATTACCTGTATGTATGGATGGCTCAGACTGATGTATAGTTCTATGAGCTGTATGTATAGTTGTATTACCTGTATGTATAGATGGCTCAGACTGACGTAGAGTTCTATGAGCTGTATGTATAGTTGTATTACCTGTATGTATGGATGGCTCAGACTGATGTATAGTTCTGTGAGCTGTATGTATAGTTGTATTACCTGTATGTATGGATGGCTCAGACTGATGTATAGTTCTATGAGCTGTATGTATAGTTGTATTACCTGTATGTATGGATGGATCAGACTGATGTATAGTTCTGTGAGCTGTATGTATAGTTGTATTACCTGTATGTATGGATGGCTCAGACTGATGTATAGTTCTATGAGCTGTATGTATAGTTGTATTACCTGTATGTATGGATGGCTCAGACTGATGTATAGTTCTATGAGCTGTATGTATAGTTGTATTACCTGTATGTATGGATGGCTCAGACTGATGTATAGTTCTATGAGCTGTATGTATAGTTGTATTACCTGTATGTATGGATGGCTCAGACTGATGTATAGTTCTATGAGCTGTATGTATAGTTGTATTACCTGTATGTATGGATGGCTCAGACTGATGTATAGTTCTATGAGCTGTATGTATAGTTGTATTACCTGTATGTATAGATGGCTCAGACTGATGTATAGTTCTATGAGTTGTATGTATAGTTGTATTACCTGTATGTATAGATGGCTCAGACTGATGTATAGTTCTATGAGCTGTATGTATAGTTGTATTACCTGTATGTATGGATGGCTCAGACTGATGTATAGTTCTATGAGTTGTATGTATAGTTGTATTACCTGTATGTATGTATGGCTCAGACTGATGTATAGTTCTATGAGCTGTATGTATAGTTGTATTACCTGTATGTATGGATGGCTCAGACTGATGTATAGTTCTATGAGCTGTATGTTGGGTTATATGACAGATAAAAAATGTAAAAGTAACCTGCCTGCATTGTGAAAATTTATACATGATACGATCTAAAATGTGATGTACTAAATTGAATCAAATTTGACAGATGGTAAAGGAAAGTTGACATGTTTTATACTCCCTCTTGCTAGAACAGAAATATGTACATGATATTGATGAGATACCTGAGAGCCTTAGAGTATTTAGCAATAAGAGTAGAATGACTAGAGACATATAGGAGGACAATAGGTGTTTGTCTTGGTTGTTCTAGAACAGAAATCCTCAGGTGCTGACTGGGCAATGTTACTACAAGAAGGTGTTGGATTGATAAAATTAGAGTGTGACATTTGTTACTGTTGTTTCATTCATGTAATGAAGGGGTGGTGAAGAACAAACACTATAAAGAGATACAAGAGCCACCAAGGACGCTGCAAGTCATGCTATTCTGCTCTTGTGTGACTGAGACGGAGTTGCTGAGCCCACCCCATACAGCTTGGATGTTTGTTATCTGCTATGGTCTGTCTCTAACTCCATCTTCAGAGGAGGTGCAGAGGAGCCTGAAGAGGCGACAACCTGAGATGACTGTCTGCCGAGGTGCCAAGATGATGGAGAAAGATGACCCTCACCCGGCACAGCACTGCCACAGAGAGGGGCTCTAGAGTCTGCACCTCCAGCCATATCTGCACCCCCCTGACCTGAGAGAGAGGAGGGGGAAGGCTGAGACAGACCAATCACCTTGCAAAGACATCTATAAAGAGAGACATTTACGAACTAAAGAGGAATTTTTTCATTGCTGACTGATAATCCAGCACACCAGTCTTTTCCAGTTTGGGTTTTTAGTTCAGTCAGTGCCGGAGGTAATTTCTGTGATAGACAAATAAGAAATAGTGAAATATTGTCCTACAGCAACTTCATGTCCATTATGGACCAAGGGGAGGGAAGTGTCCTGACTGATATGTACTTGTCATGGTCTCAAGCTTAGCGTATTACACAAAGGTTTAGAAACAGGAGGTGAGGTATAAAATGAAGAGAATAGTATGCGAATAATTACATGTTCAAATGAGGATGATACCAAATCTATGACATCACAAATAATGTTCTGTAACTTCCTTAAATCACATCAATAAGACAAGGGGTGGAGTGTAACCGGATGGGGTCATTTCAGATAGTTAAAGTGTCTTATTCATGTGATAGGAAGGAATGTAGTGCCATCCATCCATCCATCCATCGTAAGTGGAATTGGTTTGTATTTAGCTATGTGCATGGGAATAGGTAGATGTATTGTTATGTCAGCTGTTCGGCCATAAACCCCCCCAGTAGTGTCACCATTGGAGGACACAGTTGTTATTGCCCAAATGCATGTAGCTGTAATTGAACAACCACATTTTGCTTGATAAACATGTACAAAGCCAGGGAAACTTCCATTCATGGTCATCAGTGGTCTACATAGACATTTCTGGAAGCCCATCACCCCCCCACCCAAACTTACTATAAAGATCGGGGGTATGTAGCTTCTAGTCAGCCTCAGCTGGGACCATGGATGGAAGGTGCCCAGCACCCTGTCATCGGGCGAGATGGGTGTATATTAGTCCATAATATACAATGGGGCTCCCCATCTCATTGTGGAAGGAACAACTCTGCATCTGTAACTGCAGCTAAGTATAATTCTATGTAATAAATCTCTTATTTTTCTATAAATCTGTGTGGTTATAGCCTTCTCCGACTATTATCAAAAGCAACCGGTTACATATCAGTATCCGTATGTGACAGCAGCCGCTCCCAGTCTATTGCCCTGAAGTTCGGCCCGTAACCCAGGAAAATTGGCCCTTTTAAAATGAAGAGTTTTTTCCCTCCCAACATGTTTTTCTTTTCTACACTTTTAGCTAAAAGTCCCAATATTGTGGTCACTATTCCCCAGGTGTCCCCATGGACAGTGACATCCCCAACCAGCTCAGCGGTGTTAGAAATAACCAGATCCGGCAGCCGTCACTTCTAGTCGGCTCCTCCACAAACTGGCCCAGAAAATTATCCTGCAGGAGGGTAAGAAATTTAGCTGAACTGTGACCCCAATCTATATCTGGGTAGTTGTCCCCATTACCACTACTGTCCCCTCCCGGGCAGCCCACCCTATTTGTCTATTCAGCTGCCATCTACCTCCTCAGTAATGTTGGGGGGTCTATAGATTACACCAAGAATAATGTTTTCACTCTTTACCTCCATCTGTAGTTCTACCCATAATGCTTCCACATCACCCCTGCCCACCCTGTCCTTATACCATACAGACATACTCCTCCTCCTCCTGCCCACCCTGTCCTTATACCATACAGACATCCTCCTCCTCCCCCTGCCTATCCTGTCCTTATACCATACAGACATACTCCTCCTCCCCCTGCCCACCCTGTCCTTATACCATACAGACATACTCCTCCTCCCCCTGCCCACCCTGTCCTTATACCATACAGACATATTCCTCCTCCTGCCCACCCGGTCCTTATACCATACAGACATACTCCTCCTCCTGCCCACCCTGTCCTTATACCATACAGACATACTCCTCCTCCCCCTGCCCACCCTGTCCTTATACCATACAGACATACTCCTCCTCCCCCTGCCCACCCTGTCCTTATACCATACAGACATATTCCTCCTCCTGCCCACCCGGTCCTTATACCATACAGACATACTCCTCCCCCTGCCCGCCCTGTCCTTATACCATACAGACATACTCCTCCTCCCCCTGCCCACCCTGTCCTTATACCATACAGACATACTCCTCCTCCTCCTCCTGCCCATCCTGTCCTTATACCATACAGACATACTCCTCCTCCCCCTGCCCGTCCTGTCCTTATACCATACAGACATACTCCTCCTCCTACCTGCCCTGTCCTTATACCATACAGACATACTCCTCCTCCCCACCCTGTCCTTATACCATACAGACATACTCCTCCTCCTCCCCCTGCCCACCCTGTCCTTATACCATACAGACATACTCCTCCTCCTCCCCCTGCCCACCCTGTCCTTATACCATACAGACATACTCCTCCTCCCCCTGCCCATCCTGTCCTTATACCATACAGACATACTCCTCCTCCCCCTGCCCATCCTGTCCTTATACCATACAGACATACTCCTCCTCCCCCTGCCCGCCCTGTCCTTATACCATACAGACATACTCCTCCTCCTGCCCACCCTGTCCTTATACCATACAGACATACTCCTCCTCCCCCTGCCCATCCTGTCCTTATACCATACAGACATAATCCTCCTCCCCCTGCCCACCCTGTCCTTATACCATACAGACATACTCCTCCTCCTCCTGCCCATCCTGTCCTTATACCATACAGACATACTCCTCCTCCCCTTCTGCCCACCCTGTCCTTATACCATACAGACATACTCCTCCTCCTGCCCACCCTGTCCTTATACCATACAGACATACTCCTCCTCCCCTTCTGCCCACCCTGTCCTTATACCATACAGACATACTCCTCCTCCTGCCCATCCTGTCCTTATACCATACAGACATACTCCTCCTCCCCTTCTGCCCACCCTGTCCTTATACCATACAGACATACTCCTCCTCCCCCTGCCCATCCTGTCCTTATACCATACAGACATACTCCTCCTCCCCCTGCCCATCCTGTCCTTCTACCATACAGACATACTCCTCCTCCCCTTCTGCCCACCCGGTCCCTTCTGAACAATGTAAATCCCTGAATATTGACAGTCCAGCCATGTCTCAGTCACACCAACCACATCAATGGACTCCTCCAGCACCCAGGCCTCCAGCTCCCCCATCTTGCTGCTAGACTTCTGACATTAGTGACCATACACTTTATATTACCATCGTGTTTACCCGCTTCATTATAGTCTATTCAGAAATGACCGTAAAAATAAGAAAGGGGGAGGGGTCCGCCTGTATGTTACATCCTGCCTTAGGCCCATTCTGCGGGAGGATATATGTGATGATAATGTGGAGTCTCTTTGGGTAGAAATAAAGGGAGGAACGAAGAATAATATAATTCTTATAGGAGTGAGTTATAAACCTCCAAGTATAATGGAAGAGCCAGAAAATCTTATAAGACAAATAGATGCGGCAGCGAAGCAGGGGGAAGTCATTATTATGGGGGACTATACCCAATATATACAGGAAAGCAGGGGGACGTCATTATTATGGGGGGGCTATAACTACCCAATATATACAGGAAAGCAGGGGGAAGTCATTATTATGGGGGACTATAACTACCCAATATATACAGGAAAGCAGGGGGAAGTCATTATTATGGGGGGGCTATAACTACCCAATATATACAGGAAAGCAGGGGGAAGTCATTATTATGGGGGACTATACCCAATATATACAGGAAAGCAGGAGGACGTCATTATTATGGGGGACTATAACTACCCAATATATACAGGAAAGCAGGGGGACGTCATTATTATGGGGGACTATAACTACCCAATATATACAGGAAAGCAGGGGGACGTCATTATTATGGGGGACTATAACTACCCAATATATACAGGAAAGCAGGGGGACGTCATTATTATGGGGGACTATAACTACCCAATATATACAGGAAAGCAGGAGGACGTCATTATTATGGGGGGCTATAACTACCCAATATATACAGGAAAGCAGGGGGACGTCATTATTATGGGGGACTATACCCAATATATACAGGAAAGCAGGGGGACGTCATTATTATGGGGGACTATACCCAATATATACAGGAAAGCAGGGGGACGTCATTATTATGGGGGACTATACCCAATATATACAGGAAAGCAGGGGGAAGTCATTATTATGGGGGACTATACCCAATATATACAGGAAAGCAGGGGGACGTCATTATTATGGGGGACTATAACTACCCAATATATACAGGAAAGCAGGGGGACGTCATTATTATGGGGGACTATAACTACCCAAATATATACAGGAAAGCAGGGGGACGTCATTATTATGGGGGACTATACCCAATATATACAGGAAAGCAGGGGGACGTCATTATTATGGGGGACTATACCCAATATATACAGGAAAGCAGGGGGACGTCATTATTATGGGGGACTATAACTACTATAATATATACAGGAAAGCAGGGGGACGTCATTATTATGGGGGGGGGGGCTATACCCCAATATATACAGGAAAGCAGGGGGACGTCATTATTATGGGGGGGGGGGCTATACCCCAATATATACAGGAAAGCAGGGGGACGTCATTATTATGGGGGACTTTAACCCCTTAAGGTCAAAGCCAATTTTCGTTTTTGCTTTTTCCATTTTATGTTTAAAAGTCCATAGCAGTTGCATTTTTTCACCTAGAGACCCACATGAGCCCTTATTTTTTGCGAAACCAATTGTACTTTGCAATGACCGGCATTATTTTTCCATAACATATGCTACGAAACCGGAAAAAAATCATTTGCGCTGTCAAATTGAAAAAAAAGAACAAACTTGTTTTGATTTCGGGGAGTTTTGCATTTACGCTGTTCGCCCTATGGTAAAACTGACTTGTTATATATGTTCATCAAGTCGTTACGATTATGATATATAACATGTATAACTTTTATATTATATTATGTGATGGCTTTTAAAAAATTCAAACCATTGTTAACAAATATACGTTCCTTACAATCGCTCCATTCCCCGGCTTATAGCGCTTTTATCCTTTGGCCTATGGGGCTGTGTCAGGTGTCAGTTTTTGCGCCATGATGTGTTCTTTCTATCGGTACCTTGATTGCGCATATGCGACTCTTTTTGATCACTTTTTATTACATTTTTTCTGGATTTGATGCGACCAAAAATGCGCAATTTTGCACTTATTTTTTTGCGCTGACGCCGTTTACCGTGTGAGATCAGGAATGTGATTAATTAATAGAGATCCGTGCCACTAGACACCAGGGATGTGATGTCTGAAGCCCTTCAATGCAGCTGTCAGGTTTGACAGCTGCATTGAAGTGCTTAATTAGCCGGCGCGGCAACGGGACCCGCGCCGGCTAATAGAGGCACTGCCCGGCTGCAGATTGGTGCCGTTCAGAGCAGGGTCCCGGCGAGACCTCGCTCTAAACACCCCCCCGCGGCACCATGACGTACCAGGTAAGTCATGGGTCGCTAAGGGGTTAACTACCCAAATATAAACTGCAAAGCAGAAACCTGCAGCTCCAGGAAGGGAAGCGGAGACTGGAAAGAGTAACAGATAATTACCTTTCCCAACTACTACAGGAACCAACAAGGGGGGGGGGGGGGCACTCCTGGACCTGATTATAACCAATAGGCCCGACAGAATATCAAAAATAGAGGTGGGGGGGGGGGGTCACCTAGGTCATAGTGACTGCAACATAATACGTTTTCATTTATCCTTCAATAAAATGATTAGTAGAGAGGCAACAAAAACATTACATTTCAGGAAGGCTAATTTCCAAAAACTAAGAACTTGGGAACATAGACTGGGGGGGACACTGCCCTGAGATATAAGAGAGGACCCCGGGGACATAGACTGGGGGGACACTGCCCTGAGATATAAGAGAGGACCCCGGGGACATAGACTGGGGGGACACTGCCCTGAGATATAAGAGAGGACCCCGGGGACATAGACTGGGACACTGCCCTGAGATATAAGAGAGGACCCCGGGGACATAGACTGGGGGGGACACTGCCCTGAGATATAAGAGAGGACCCCGGGGACATAGACTGGGGGGACACTGCCCTGAGATATAAGAGAGGACCCCGGGGACATAGACTGGGGGGGACACTGCCCTGAGATATAAGAGAGGACCCCGGGGACATAGACTGGGGGGACACTGCCCTGAGATATAAGAGAGGACCCCGGGGACATAGACTGGGACACTGCCCTGAGATATAAGAGAGGACCCCGGGGACATAGACACTGCCCTGAGATATAAGAGAGGACCCCGGGGACATAGACTGGGGGGGACACTGCCCTGAGATATAAGAGAGGACCCCGGGGACATAGACTGGGGGGACACTGCCCTGAGATATAAGAGAGGACCCCGGGGACATAGACTGGGGGGACACTGCCCTGAGATATAAGAGAGGACCCCGGGGACATAGACTGGGGGGACACTGCCCTGAGATATAAGAGAGGACCCCGGGGACATAGACTGGGGGGGACACTGCCCTGAGATATAAGAGAGGACCCCGGGGACATAGACTGGGGGGACACTGCCCTGAGATATAAGAGAGGACCCCGGGGACATAGACTGGGACACTGCCCTGAGATATAAGAGAGGACCCCAGGGACATAGACTGGGGGGACACTGCCCTGAGATATAAGGGAGGACCCCGGGGACATAGACTGGGGGGACACTGCCCTGAGATATAAGAGAGGACCCCGGGGACATATGTTAGAGTAAATCATGTGAAGGACACATACTGTACCATATGGGAATACAAGTAGTAGAAATAAGAGAAATCCAATGTGGTAACTTCAGCTGTAAGGGGGGCAATAAATGATAAGAAACAAGCAGTCAGACTACTAAAACAAGAAGGTGGTGGGGAAGCATGGAGCGACTATAGACAGAAGAATAGGATGTGTAAAAAACAAATAAAAGAAGCAAAAACAACAACAGAAAGAAGGAAAGAAGAAGGATAGCCACAGAAAGTAATAGGAATCCCAAAATGTTCTTCACCTATATAAACAACAAAAGACTTAAAACTGAAAATGTTGGTCCCCTCAAAAATAATCTGGGTGTAATGGGGGAGGGGGAAGAGGAAAAGGCCAATCTACTAAATACATTCTTCTACTGTATTCACAGAGGAGAATCCCATAACAGAGGACATGACTAGGGATAATATAAATCCTCCCATAAATCTCACCTGCCTAACACAACAAGAAGTGGGGAGACGCCTTAAAAACATTAAAATCCATAAGTCACCGGGCCCAGAAGGTCCATCCTAGAGTACTGCAGGAATTATGTACTGTGTTAGACAGACCGATATTCCTAATATTTATAGATTCTATTACGACAGGGATTGTTCCACAGGACTGGCGCATAGCTAATGTGGTACCAATATTCAAGAAGGGGTCAAGGAGTGATCCTGGAAACTACAGGCCGGTAAGTCTAACATCTATAGTAGGTAACACATGTGAGGGGTTTGTAAGAGATGCTATACTGGTGTATAATATGTAAGAGATGTATACTGGGGTATAATATATAAGAGATGTATACTGGGGTATAATATATAAGAGATGGTATACTGGGGTATAATATATAAGAGATGCTATACTGGGGTATAATATATAAGAGATGCTATACTGGGGTATAATATATAAGAGATGCTATACTGGGGTATAATATATAAGAGATGCTATACTGGGGTATAATATATAAGAGATGCTATACTGGGGTATAATATATAAGAGATGTATACTGGGGTATAATATATAAGAGATGTATACTGGGGTATAATATATAAGAGATGTATACTGGGGTATAATATATAAGAGATGTATACTGGGGTATAATATATAAGAGATGTATACTGGCGTATAATATATAAGAGAAGTATACTGGAGTATAATATATAAGAGATGTATACTGGCGTATAATATATAAGAGAAGTATACTGGAGTATAATATATAAGAGATGTATACTGGAGTATAATATATAAGAGATGTATACTGGAGTATAATATATAAGAGATGTATACTGGAGTATAATATATAAGAGATGCTATACTGGGGTATAATATATATAAGAGATGTATACTGGGGTATAATATATAAGATGCTATACTGGGGTATAATATATATAAGAGATGTATACTGGGGTATAATATATAAGAGATGCTATACTGGAGTATAATATATAAGAGATGTATACTGGGGTATAATATATAAGAGATGTATACTGGAGTATAATATATAAGAGATGTATACTGGGGTATAATATATAAGAGATGTATACTGGGGTATAATATATAAGAGATGTATACTGGGGTATAATATATGAGATGTATACTGGGGTATAATATATAAGACATGCTATACTGGGGTATAATATATAAGACATGCTATACTGGGGTATAATATATAAGAGATGTATACTGGGGTATAATATATAAGAGATGTATACTGGGGTATAATATATAAGAGATGTATACTGGGGTATAATATATAAGAGATGTATACTGGGGTATAATATATAAGAGATGTATACTGGGGTATAATATATAAGAGATGCTATACTGGGGTATAATATATAAGAGATGCTATACTGGGGTATAATATATAAGAGATGTATACTGGGGTATAATATATAAGAGATGTATACTGGGGTATAATATATAAGAGATGTATACTGGGGTATAATATATAAGAGATGCTATACTGGGGTATAATATATAAGAGATGTTGTAACCGGATGGGTTCATTTCAGAAAACTAAAGTGTCTTATTGATGTAATGAGAAGGAATGTATTATTTTAATGTCTTGTGTGTGTATATATATATATATATATATATATATATATATATATTCGTATGGCTATGTGTGTAGAAGTCATTGTAGTTGTGTGTGTGTGTGTGTATGTATACTGTCACACCTATGTCAACTGTCCAGCCATATAACTTCACAATAGTGTAAACATTGGAGGATACAGTTGTTTGTTGCTATTGTTGTATGGCTGAAAGAACCTTATAGCTGTAATTGTAAAACTGGGTCCCCATTGTGCTTGGTAAATATGTACAAGGCCGGGGAGACATCAGATAACTTCCATCCATGGTCATCAGTGGTCTACATAGACATACAAGCACATCCCCCCCACCCAAACTTACTATAAAGGTCAGGGGTATGTAGCTTCTAGTCAGCCTCAGCTGGGACCATGGATGGAAGGTGCCCAGCACCCTGGAGGTCATCGAGGGAAATGGGCGTATATTAGACCATAATATACAGAGGGGCTCCCCATTTCATTGTGGATAAAACAACTATGCATCTGTACCATCTGTAACTACAGCTAAGTATTGTTCTTTGTATTAAATACCTTATTTTTCTATAAATCTGTGTGGTTATAGCCTTCTCCGACTATTATCAAAAGCAACCGGTTACATAATGGTGTCAGAAGTGGGATAATAGTCATAGAATTGCTATAACTGTTTAATAGAATATAATGTATGTGTTAGCTGAGATGTGTAGTTGTGGGGTAGATGACAAAGCGAGTCCAGTCCCCTGGGGGTGTATAGTTCGCGACCCTGTGCACCCAGCACTCGAAGATGGTGACACCATGACAGCGGACAGACCCCAGTCGGCTGGTGGTGCATCTTGTTATGTCTCTTGAATGGCGGAAGACCGCAGCAGATGTGGGATGGATCTGTCTGCTGGTGCGAATTGAGAGAGACATACAAGAAAAAGAAGTGAAGCAAGTGGGCTTCATGGATGTGGAGATTCTAGGGTGGGAGCAAGCTCCTCACCAGGTTTTGGCCAATGAGCGGTCACAGTGTGATTTGTTAGTTACTTTACAAAGGTATAAATGCAAGTGACAGAAGGTGATTTGTATTTTGAATCTCCAGAATATCGGACTTGGTTGGTATTTTGAGTAGTACGTCATTTTGGAAAGCAGGGTACAGGGAGATACTCCTGCTCAGTAATATCCGTGTGTTGGTATTCAGAGAATGTTTATAAAAAGACAAGGTGTAGGTCATGGGAAGTTTAGTTTCAAGGAAAGATGACTAGGAATGTATATTTCTGCTGCTGTGGAAAAGTGTGTTAGTTGTTTGTTTTTTTGTGTGCTATCTCTGTTGAATAAGAATGGTTTTTGTACTGTGTGTTTGTCATTTGTAGGGGAGTTTATGGCTATTTTGTGTCTGAGAGCAATAAACGTAATCTCTGTGCAAAGTCTTGTCCTCTCTCCATTGTTTAGTGTTTGTATTTTCTGTTTGTGGACCAGTCAGATAGAGGATATAATCTGATAGTATATGGTGACGTCATGGGATTATTTAATCTATGATAAAACTAATATGTCTGTGTTTTATCTGCAGGTTCTTGAAGGAATGTTGCTATACAGTATATAGTATGTGTATAACTTGTAATATAATGGATCCATTTAAATTGGTAAATGTAAATTGGGGTATAGAAAGAGAAAAAATCCACGTGGTGATATTGATTACACCTTATAAGATTTGAAAAATAACCATGAGTTTTGTTTATTTCCACAGCTGTAGGAAAGTTTTGCCCTAATGAAAAGTTTTGTTTTTTCACAGTTTGGCAGGAAGGATGGACACCGAGAACTTCAACTGCGTGAAAATGCCATTAATTGTCCATTTATATTTTAGGATTTGCACATGAAAGAGACATTTTTTTTGATATGGTTAACCACAATTTTGTAGGCATTTCATGAAGCTTTTTTTTTTTTTTTTTTAAGGAGCTCCTTGTTTTGTTTTATTTTTAACATTTCTTTTGTGTGAATTATATGTTATGAATGAATGGGCCCATGTGTGTTTTATGTTTGTACATGTCTGTATTGTTATATGTGTTGTCTGTCTTGTGATACCACAAGAAGGTTAGTAGGCTTTTATGGTCCCAAGGTTGCAGACGACTGACCTGAAGTATGATAGTACAAAGCCCTGGACTAAGGGGGTGGTGACAAATGACATAGAAAGGTGGGATAAGAAAGGGAGAGTGACAGCTCCTTATGTTTGGATATACCAGCCGCCCTTTGTCCCTCCTAAAGATCTTATGGTCACTTGAAACCCTGAGAGGGAAAAAAGATTGAGAAGTCTGAATTGTCTTCAGATGCCTACTTGGTGCTATATAAGTGGGGTATCTGAATGCTGAATTTAATATATTTCACTGAAATTGGTTTTGGGATAAAAATTAATCAATATTGAAGTAATAAACTGAATGAGTTCAGAACGTTCAAGATTGTTTACAAACAAAACAATAAGGGTATTGGTGAATTGTGTTGGGAAAATGCAAATATGTATGGGTAACCATTTGTGAGAAAATGCCTGCATTGGATATAGCTATATATGTATGTGTATATATATATCTCCAATACAGGATGATGGGTTTGCTTTACATGGGATGCATATTAAAGGATATGTGTGTATACTCTTGATTTGTTTATTCATCCAATAGACTGAAGCCATATACTATATGTTTAGTTTGTATGCTTGAAATTTAAGAATGTTGTTTGACGATAAACATGTTGGTAATGGGATTAGGTAGATCGCCATTGTTACATGTCCTTGCTATCAACAGAAACACTTTCCTGGGCAGAGATTTGATTTGTTGTTTTTTTTTTCCCTAAGAAAGACATTTGGATTTTTATTTTTAAGTTCTCCATTTGATAAAGGAATGAGTGACCACCATGAAAATGCACAGGACTTTATACAGAGTTTACAGAGACTTCGCAAATGAACTTCTGTTCTCATGTGACTGAGTCTAAAGCCACCATGTTTCCTATCTGCTGTGGATTTGTTGATTCATTCCTATTTGGATATTGACCCCTCTTAAAACTCAGCAAGTGCAGAGAGCCTGAAGAGCTGACATCCAGAGATCTACAGTGTCTTCAAGGTGCCAAGATGATGCACGAGTGAAGGAAGACCATGTACCTGGAACAACACTGCTAAAGGGGCTCTACAGTCTGCACCTCCAGCCATACCTGCAACCCCCTGATCCATCACCAGAGATACATAGGGGAGGGGAGGAATGAGACAGACTTCTGAACATGTAAAGAGTGGGGGCAGATGCCTACTGAGGGTCTGTCCTTTGGCCAACCATGGAAGTAGTGACGTTACCTGAGCAATAGGCCCCTGTGGCGAGCGCACAATAATCCCCTTGCTTCCCTGCACCAGAGATTCAGGTCTAAGAAGATCAGAAGAAAGAAAATTCCCACCAGAATGGATATTGTATTTTGTATTACTGGACATTTGATTTTTCTTTTTTTTGGTTTTAAACCCAGCTGTGACCGCACCAGTTTCTGTTTGTAGCAACCGACCAATGTAAGAGAGAATAGGAAGTGAGCAATCACATGGTTAAATGAGGATGATATCAGAAGAACGTGTAAATGGCGTCACTAATAATGTTTTGTAACTTCCTTACATCACATCAATAAGACAAGGGGTGGAGTGTAACCGGATGGGTTCATTTCAGAAAACTAAAGTGTCTTATTGATGTAATGAGAAGGAATGTATTATTTTAATGTCTTGTGTGTGTATATATATATATATATATATATATATATTCGTATGGCTATGTGTGTAGAAGTCATTGTAGTTGTGTGTGTGTGTGTGTGTGTGTATACTGTCACACCTATGTCAACTGTCCAGCCATATAACTTCACAATAGTGTAAACATTGGAGGATACAGTTGTTTGTTGCTATTGTTGTATGGCTGAAAGAACCTTATAGCTGTAATTGTAAAACTGGGTCCCCATTGTGCTTGGTAAATATGTACAAGGCCGGGGAGACATCAGATAACTTCCATCCATGGTCATCAGTGGTCTACATAGACATACAAGCACATCCCCCCCACCCAAACTTACTATAAAGGTCAGGGGTATGTAGCTTCTAGTCAGCCTCAGCTGGGACCATGGATGGAAGGTGCCCAGCACCCTGGTGGTCATCGAGGGAAATGGGCGTATATTAGACCATAATATACAGAGGGGCTCCCCATTTCATTGTGGATAAAACAACTATGCATCTGTACCATCTGTAACTACAGCTAAGTATTGTTCTTTGTATTAAATACCTTATTTTTCTATAAATATGTGTGGTTATAGCCTTCTCCGACTATTATCAAAAGCAACCGGTTACAGATGTATACTGGGGTATAATATATAAGATGTATACTGGGGTATAATATATAAGAGATGTATACTGGGGTATAATATATAAGAGATGTATACTGGGGTATAATATATAAGAGATGTATACTGGGGTATAATATATAAGAGATGTATACTGGTGTATAATATATAAGAGATGTATACTGGGGTATAATATATAAGATGTATACTGGGGTATAATATATAAGAGGTGTATACTGGGGTATAATATATAAGAGGTGTATACTGGGGTATAATATATAAGAGATGTATACTGGGGTATAATATATAAGAGATGTATACTGGGGTATAATATATAAGAGATGTATACTGGGGTATAATATATAAGAGATGTATACTGGGGTATAATATATAAGAGATGTATACTGGAGTATAATATATAAGAGATGCATACTGGGGTATAATATATAAGAGATGTATACTGGGGTATAATATATAAGAGATGTATACTGGGGTATAATATATAAGATATGTATACTGGGGTATAATATATAAGAGATGCTATACTGGGGTATAATATATAAGAGATGTATACTGGGGTATAATATATAAGATGTATACTGGGGTATAATATATAAGAGGTGTATACTGGGGTATAATATATAAGAGGTGTATACTGGTGTATAATATATAAGAGATGTATACTGGGGTATAATATATAAGAGATGTATACTGGGGTATAATATATAAGAGATGTATACTGGGGTATAATATGTAAGAGATGTATACTGGCGTATAATATATAAGATGTATACTGGGGTATAATATATGAGATGTATACTGGGGTATAATATATAAGACATGCTATACTGGGGTATCTTTGATGGAAATAATGTTATGACGCAGCAGCAGCATGGGGTGGGGGGGATTTATGAGGAATCAGTCTTGTTAGACTAATCTGATCGGCTTCTATGAAGAGGTAAGTTATAGACTGGACCTGGGGGAGGCTGTGGACGTTGTGTACATAGACTGGACCTGGGGGAGGCTGTGGACGTTGTGTACATAGACTGGACCTGGGGGAGGCTGTGGACGTTGTGTACATAGACTGGACCTGGGGAGGCTGTGGACGTTGTGTACATAGACTGGACCTGGGGGAGGCTGTGGACGTTGTGTACATAGACTGGACCTGGGGGAGGCTGTGGACGTTGTGTACATAGACTGGACCTGGGGGAGGCTGTGGACGTTGTGTACATAGACTGGACCTGGGGGAGGCTGTGGACGTTGTGTACATAGACTGGACCTGGGGGAGGCTGTGGACGTTGTGTACATAGACTGGACCTGGGGGAGGCTGTGGACGTTGTGTACATAGACTGGACCTGGGGGAGGCTGTGGACGTTGTGTACATAGACTGGACCTGGGGGAGGCTGTGGACGTTGTGTACATAGACTGGACCTGGGGGAGGCTGTGGACGTTGTGTACATAGACTGGACCTGGGGGAGGCTGTGGACGTTGTGTACATAGACTGGACCTGGGGGAGGCTGTGGACGTTGTGTACATAGACTGGACCTGGGGGAGGCTGTGGACGCTGTGTACATAGACTGGACCTGGGGGAGGCTGTGGACGTTGTGTACATAGACTGGACCTGGGGGAGGCTGTGGACGTTGTGTACATAGACTGGACCTGGGGGAGGCTGTGGACGTTGTGTACATAGACTGGACCTGGGGGAGGCTGTGGACGTTGTGTACATAGACTGGACCTGGGGGAGGCTGTGGACGTTGTGTACATAGACTGGACCTGGGGGAGGCTGTGGACTTTGTGTACATAGACTGGACCTGGGGGAGGCTGTGGACGTTGTGTACATAGACTGGACCTGGGGGAGGCTGTGGACGTTGTGTACATAGACTGGACCTGGGGGAGGCTGTGGACGTTGTGTATATAGACTAGACCGGGGGGAGGCTGTGGACGTTGTGTACATAGACTGGACCTGGGGGAGGCTGTGGACGTTGTGTATATAGACTAGACCGGGGGGAGGCTGTGGACGTTGTGTATCTGGACTTTTCTATAGTATTTGATACTGTGCCGCATGAAAGGTCGGTCTACAAAATGAGGATGCTGGGACTGGGGGAAAATGTATGCAAATGGGTAAGTAACTGGTTGTGTGATAGAAAACAGAGGGTGGTCATTGATGGAACATATTCAGATCGGGTTTTAGTTACTAGTGGGGTACAGCAGGGGGCAGTGTTGGGGCACAGTTACTAGTGGGGTACCACAGGGGGCAGTGTTGGGGCACAGTTACTAGTGGGGTACCACAGGGGTCAGTGTTGGGTCACAGTTACTAGTGGGGTACCACAGGGGTCAGTGTTGGGTCACAGTTACTAGTGGGGTACAGCAGGGGGCAGTGTTGGGGCACAGTTACTAGTGGGGTACCACAGGGGTCAGTGTTGGGGCACAGTTACTAGTGGGGTACCACAGGGGTCAGTGTTGGGTCCACTTCTTTTTAATATTTTTACTAATGATCTTGTAGAGGGGCTACAGAGTAGAATCTCCATTTTTGCAGATGATACTAAACTGGGTAAAGTAATCAGTACAGAGGAGAATAATATCATATTACAGAGGGATTTGGAGAAGCTGGAGGCTTGGGCAGTGAAATGGCAGATGAAGTTTAATGTGAATAAATGTAAGGTTATGCACTTAGGCCATAGAAATAATAAGTACAGTTATGTGCTAAATAATAAAACACTGGGTAACACTGCTGCCGAAAAGGAGCTGAGGGGATTGGTGGCCGGTAACCTCATCTATAGTGATCAGTGCCAGGCAGCAGCTGCCAAGGCTAATAAAATAATGGGAGGCATCAAAAGAGGCCGAGATGCTAAAGATGAGAACATAGTTTTGCCTCTTTATAAACCACTGGTCAGACCACACATGGTATATACTGTATACAGCACCGGGCATCGGTATATAAGAAGGACACAGCTGACCTGGAGCGGGTGCAGAGGAGGGCAACAAAGGTCACTAAAGGAATGGGGGAGGGGTGTTACAGGACAGGGTATCACGCTTGGGGTTACTTACACTAGAAAAAGACGTCTTAGGGGCGATCTGATCCCAATGTACAAATATATGAATGGACAGTACAGAGATCTATGTAGGGGTCTCCTTACTCCTAGGTCTGTAACCATGAGAGGGGGCATCCTCTTCGTCTAGAGGAAAGAAGATTTTATCATCAGCATCGACGCGGGTTCTTTACTGTACAAGCGGTAAGACTGTGGGACTCTCTATATTCTTTACTGTACGAGGGGTAAGACTGTGGAACTCTCTATATTCTTTACTGTACGAGGGGTAAGACTGTGGGACTCTCTATATTCTTTACTGTACGAGCGGTAAGACTGTGGGACTCTCTATATTCTTTACTGTACGAGGGGTAAGACTGTGGGACTCTCTATATTCTTTACTGTACGAGGGGTAAGACTGTGGAACTCTATATTCTTTACTGTACGAGCGGTAAGACTGTGGGACTCTCTATATTCTTTACTGTACGAGCGGTAAGACTGTGGGACTCTCTATATTCTTTACTGTACGAGGGGTAAGACTGTGGAACTCTCTATATTCTTTACTGTACGAGGGGTAAGACTGTGGAACTCTATATTCTTTACTGTACGAGCGGTAAGACTGTGGGACTCTCTATATTCTTTACTGTACGAGGGGTAAGACTGTGGGACTCTCTATATTCTTTACTGTACAAGCGGTAAGACTGTGGAACTCTCTGCCACATGAAGTACAGGGGAGGCCCGGATGCTTTTCTTGAACAATATAATATTACAAGTTATGGGCATTAGATTTCCGGTGATCCAGGGATTGTTCTGGTCGCCATTGGAGTTGGGGGTGGGGGTGGGAGTTTTCTCCCTGTGGTGGGGCAATTGTCGTCTGCCTCATGGGGGTTTTTGCCTTCCCTGGATCAACACAGTAGGATTCCCTAGATTGAACCTGATGGACTCTTGTCTTCTTTCAACCTTATTTACTATGTTACTATCATAGACTGCCTCCCTCCCTCCACCACAGGCCGCTTGCCTCCCTCCCTCCCGCAACCACAGGCCGCCTCCCTCCCTCCCGCAACCACAGGCCGCCCGCCTCCCGCCCGCCACCACAGGCCGCCCGCCTCCCGCCCGCCACCACAGGCCGTCCATGGGGTGTCCATCTATCTGGCCCATAGAGCATTGCACGGCACTCACCAGCCATCCTCCACTCCATCCATCTGGACCATCGAGCGTTCCCTGTTGGTAAGAGTCCGCCATTTTCCCCTCTCAGTGTGCACACGTGTGTGCTGGGAATCAGCGACATACTTCCTGGCCGTGGTGATTGTAGTCAGGCCTTGACCTAAACACTCCACAATTTCTTCTTTGTATGGCTCCTCCTCCTCCTCTCTGTACAGCCCCTCTTCATGGTGATCGTGGAGTGTTTAGGTCACTGCACGACTACAATTTGTTGCTTCTCAGCAGCCGACAGATCCTTTTTCTTTCCCATTTTGGATAAAAATATGGGCTGCTTAATAATGTGAGACCCCCTTACGTAGTCCTGCCTTTCATTGGACACACCTGCCAAACTAATACGCACAGGTGTCTGCAATTACTTCCAGTGATATAAAGAGCTCGGACACCCATCACCATAAGGGTGGTCGGGATATATATCAGTAATAGGACACTGGCCCTATTACATAAGGGTGGTCGGGATATATAGCAGTAATAGGACACTGGCCCTATTACATAAGGGTGGTCGGGGAATATATCAGTAATAGGACACTGGCCCTATTACATAAGGGTGGTCGGGGAATATATCAGTAATAGGACACTGGCCCTATTACATAAGGGTGGTCGGGGAATATATCAGTAATAGGACACTGTCCCTATTACATAAGGGTGGTCGGGGAATATATCAGTAGTAGGACACTGGCCCTATTACATAAGGGTGGTCGGGGAATATATCAGTAGTAGGACACTGACCCTATACATAAGGGTGGTCGGGGGATATATCAGTAAAAGGACACTGGCCCTATTATATAAGGGTGGTCGGAGAATATATCAGTAATAGGACACTGGCCCTATTACATAAGGGTGGTCGGGGAATATATCAGTAATAGGACACTGGCCCTATTACATAAGGGTTGTCGGGGAATATATCAGTAATAGGACACTGGCCCTATTACATAAGGGTGGTCGGGGAATATATCAGTAGTAGGACACTGGCCCTATTACATAAGGGTGGTCGGGATATATATCAGTAATAGGACACTGGGCCTATTACATAAGGGTGGTCGGGGAATATATCAGTAATAGGACACTGGCCCTATTACATAAGGGTTGTCGGGGAATATATCAGTAATAGGACACTGTCCCTATTACATAAGGGTGGTCGGGGGATATATCAGTAATAGGACACTGTCCCTATTACATAAGGGTGGTCGGGGAGATGTGATCGGAGCAGAGCCCATTGTGTGGGGGGAGATCTGTGCTGGCCTCTTCCTGGATGATTATATATGATATACAACACTCCCAGGTGAGTGAGATCTACAGAGCAGAAGTCAGACGAGGTTACCTGCAAAGCTCCTATACCCCAGGAGATAGAAAAAACAGGGATAGCAGGTCCTCAAGAAAGACTGATAATAGGGGAAGTGTTTGAATAAGAACGGGATAGAATTGTAATAGATTTATTAGCGAGCGCCGGCATCAAGCAGCACTTCCAGACGGGAGACTCCACCAAACGGCCGGACACCACGAAAAGACGGGCGAGCGGTGCTACTAGCACCTGTAATGCATTAACTATTAGCAAAAGCTCCATCAATCTAGGGGCTATTCACACTGACCCGCTGCCCTGTGATATTTTACCAACTCACCAACTCCTACTATGCTGCAATAACGGCCAATATCTATATACAACATCTCACTGCTGCTACAACCGGCCATCCATATCGCACTGCGGTGTCAGTCCCGATATACCGCTATATCCATTCATACTAGCATAAGGTCTTTGCAACCTTTATTTTTGTTTGTATTTTAATTTTTTGCTGATTTTTTAATATTTTTTCCTCCTCTATTTTCCTGATTTTCACCATTCTCCAGCGCTCTCGGGGCTGATCACCCCTTGCAGGTTGGGTATTAGGGAAATTATTTCAGAGACTACCACTTATTTACAGACTATATATACACACGTGTACCTAATATTTTTAACTCGGTTCATTTATCGCTTTGCATTCTGATGTTTTATTTAAATTTATCATTCTTTGCATTTGTTATCTATTTATATCATTGTCATTTCTCAATATTAAGCTTATAAATATATTCTAGCTAATAAATACATCTATTACAATTATATTCAAACACTTCCCCTATTACCAGTCTTTGAGGACCTGCTATCCCTGTTTTTTCTATACAGGCATGTGTATCTAATCCATCTACTGTATCATACAAGGCGATGTATCCAAACCATCACATAATGCAGATCAGTACTCTCCAATTCTATAGACTGCATTTAGTAATGATGTACATTGTGGTAAGGAGGGTATATATATATATATATACACACACACACACATATACACAGTAAAACCTCGGTTTCCGAACAATTCGGTTTTCAAACTATATTTCCCCCTGAAGTTTTGCTCGGTATCCGAACAAAACCAGAGGGATATGATGTTCAGCTGACAGTTAGAGGTGTTCGGAACACTGAGAGGCGGGAGCGGGCGGCTATTTAAACTTGCCGCCGTGCTCCTGCTCCTCTCAGCTGCCAGGGACACCGTGTAAAGAAGCGGGGATTTCCCTCATTATGATGGGATTCCCCACTTCTTTACAGGGTGTCCCCCGCAGCTGATTGGAGCAGGAGCACGGCGGCAAGTTTAAATAGCCGCCCGCTCCTGCCTCTCAGTGTTGCGGGGGATGTGGAGTGTTTTTGCGCTCTGTGGGCCGGGTGCTCTGCATCTGACCCACGGAGTGTAAGAACCAATTAATCACATTTACATTGTTCCCTATGGGAACTACCAGCTCGGTTTTCGAACTGCTCGGTTATGGAACAGCCTTCCAGAACCAATTATGTTCGAAAACCGAGGTACCACTGATATATTAATTATATATATATATATATATATATATATATATATATATATATATATATATATATATAATTGTGGTAAGGAGGGTATATATAGAAAATGTCAGTGTGTTAATTAGATTTGTTCCAAGGTGCCCAGGAGGCCAAGCTATACACTTGTGTTTTTTTTGTTTCAGGAGAAATAAATAGTCAGGAGCTCTATATACCCCTTTATACGCTATATACCCCGACAGTTCTGCACGGTTTATGTAAATTGTAGGTTAGAAATAAACTAAGAACTTTAAACATCCTAAATACCTAATAGCCAAACTGAGATGTCATGTGATCAGACTGTATACAGAGCCTGGTTATATACAACATTGGCAGTTTTATATACAGCCTGGTTATATACAACATTGTCCGTGTACTAGACAGCCACAAAAAAAAAAAAAAAAAAATTATATTCTATAAAATATTTTATTTTATTTTTTTGTGGTAAGGAGGAGATATATATATATATATATATATATATATATATATATATATATATATATATATATATATATATATATATATATATAGCACTGAAAAAATAGGAAATTACTGTAAAATATAACTTTTATTCTTCTTATTTAAAAATTGTAAATCATCACCAGACACAAAAGCCAATTGTCTATTTACACAGCCACCACCACCAATAGCTTGTACAAGAAATCGCTAAGCTATAAAAATTGATACACAAAAAAACCTTTTCCTTCTTATCCGTCCATGTATTTGTGTACAGTATATTTATATTTTTCGTGTCCCTTTCTTGTCAATGTCTTATTTTTTGATGTTTTATGTGAGTATTCAGACTGTTGCGTTTATTTTCACAAACATTATTTTTCACAAAGAAATGAAGAGTTTACTTCCCTTTATCTTTTGTTCGGTTCTCTTCACATCACGTGTCTTTCAGCCCAACGCGTTTCCTGTTACCACACATCTTCAGGGGCTATAGGGTTAAACTCACCTGTTTCCATGGACGTTTTCGTATTCCTCTGTACAGCTCTGGTGATGGCCGTACACTGAATCTGAGCGCCCGGCTTCTTTTCATATGGTGCATGCGCCCGCCCACTCCTGTATGTCATAGATCAATTGCCCAATCATTGACTACGCTTCCAGCGCTGCTTGGGCAGTCACATTACAATCCGGAGTGCCGTGTCACATGATCTGTTACATCATCCTTGTTACCTAGTTACCCGGGACGCCTCTGCATCCCAAGCCTCATTTTGGATCGCGTATCTGAGCCGCACTGTGTGTCCATGTGAAGGAATTATAGAAATCCTAATTAAAATTGCAAGAGGGATCAGCGAAAGGACATGTAAGAAATATAGTCATTTAAACCGTGCGGGCGCATTGCGTTAAGCCGAAAGGTCCACTGCGCCTCACATTGCAGCAGTTTTTTATCATAATTGCCACGTAATCTTGATTTTTTTTAACCACCTCAATTACTTGGCATTTCAATGTCTCCCAATCTCCTCCATGATACTGTAGGAAGTGCGCAGCCACAGGGGTATCCCGTTTGTGAACACATAGGGGATAGAAAGAACAAAGTCTTTTTTTAAGGGATCTGAAAGTCTTCCCGACATAGTTTACAAGGGCACGTCAGCATATAAATGGCACCCGATGTGTTGCAATTTGCAAATTCTCGTGTTTCATAGCACTGACCCGTGCTGCTACTTTGAAATTGCTTTCCAGATTTGATGTACTTACACATTGTGCATGTACTGCATGGGTATGTGCATGTACTGCATGGGTATGTGCATGTACTGCATGGGTATGTGCATGTACTGCATGGGTATGTGCATGTACTGCATGGGTATGTGCATGTACTGCATGGGTATGTGCATGTACTGCATGGGTATGTGCATGTACTGCATGGGTATGTGCATGTACTGCATGGGTATGTCCCTGTAATGCTTGTCCTCCGCTGTTCTTTTTTGCTTTTTGATAAATAGCTGTGGACAAGCCTTTTAGGTTGCGACCTCTCCTATACGTAATCACTGGATTTTTTGGAAGGAATTGGTCAATGGTGGTGTCCAGCTTTAAGATTGGCCAATACTGGGATAGTATTTTCCTTACTTCCTTAGATTTCACGTCAAAAGTGCCTATAATTTGGCATTGCTGATCCGAATCTACATCCTGTAATTTTGGAACGGGCAATTCATTTTGGTTCCTTTGCATCGCTCTCCAATAGGCTTCTCTTAGCACCTTCTTGGGGTACCCCCTTTGTAGTAGTCTGTCCCTTAGGTCTCTCGCTTTTTCTTTAAAATCTGTAATTGTTGTGAAATTGCGCCGTATTCTAAAATACTGACCCACTGGTATGCCAGCTTTTTGTGGGCGCGGGTGACAGCTATCCCATCTCAGAGAATTGGTAGCTGTTTCTTTGGACACTTGTATTCAGTCTGCTATCCACCATCACTTGGATATTTAAGTCCAAAAACCCAATGTGGCTCTTACTGATGGTTTTGGTGAATCTTAGACCCAACTCATTTCAGTTTAGCTCAACGCCGAATGTGCTGAAATCCTCTTCTGTAGAATTCCATATCAATAGCACGTCGTCTATGAACCTAATCCATAGTTGCACATGCTGAGACCAGTGGGACATCTCCTCCCCGAAGACGACCTGTTCCTCCCACCAGCCGAGGTACATGTTTGCATATGTGGGGGCACAAGGGCTCCCCATCGCTGTACCTCGCTGCTGGTGGAAGAGGTCGTCCCCGAAGAGGAAATAATTGCGGGTAAGTACGAAGTCCAATAGGGTCAGTATTAGTTCATTATGGGCCTCGTATTGGATTCCAAAAAAATGTTGCACCACCATTTTCCCTCCTTCATGGGGGATCGATGAGTATAGAGCCTCCACATCTAGGGAGGCCAGGTAGCTATGAGGTTCTAACTGTAGCTCATCGATACGTCTTAAGACATCTGTTGTATCTCTCACATACGAAGGCACATACGAATGGCCTTAATACAACATCTTTGTATTGACTCACATTTTGCGTCCATTATTGATTCCAGATACTATTGGACGTCCGCGTAATGGGGGGGGTACCCCTTATGAATTTTTGGGATGCTATAAAAGCTGGCAATATTCGGATGTTCTGGTTTCAGATAATTACATTCTGTCACATCAATTTATTTTCCTTTGCTTGATTCAATATGTTTATTAGTTGATTTGCAAGTAAATCTGTGGGGTCTGTACTTATTTCTCTATAACATATTTTGTCCTTCAACAGTTGGAAGCACATTGCGTCATATTCCTCCCTGGTCATCAATACAATATTGCCCCCTTTATCGGAGGGTTTGATGACCAGGGAGGAATCACGCTCCAAAGAGACCAGTGCCTCCCTTTCCTCTTTAGACAAATTTTGATGACTAATTGTCTTTTCTTCTAGGTCCTTGAAGGTTTTGGTGACCACCTCCACAAAGGTATCTATATGTGTCTGCATCGGGTGCCATTTATATGCTGACGTGCCCTTGTCCAAAAAACTATGTCGGGAAGACTTTCAGATCCCTTAAAAAAAGACTTTGTTCTTTCTATCCCCTATGTGTTCACAAACGGGATACCCCTGTGGCTGCGCCCTTCCTACAGTATCATGGAGGAGATTGGGAGACATTGAAATGCCAAGTGATTGAGGTGGTTCAAAAATAAAGATTACGTGGCAATTATGATAAAAAACTGCTGCAATGTGAGGCGCAGTGGACCTTTCGGCTTAATGCAATGCGCCCATGATGTGAAGAGAACCGAACAAAAGATAAAGGGAAGTAAACTCTTCATTTCTTTGTGAAAAATAATGTTTGTGAAAATAAACGCAACAGTCTGAATACTCACATAAAACATTGACAAGAAAAGAAAGGGACACGAAAAATATAAATATACTGTACACAAATACATGGACGGATAAGAAGGAAAAGGTTTTTTTGTGTATCAATTTTTATAGCTTAGCGATTTCTTGTACAAGCTATTGGTGGTGGCGGCTGTGTAAATAGACAATAGGCTTTTGTGTCTGGTGATACTTGAATTTTTAAATAAAAAGAATAAAAGTTATATTTTACAGTAATTTCCTATTTTTTCAGTGAAATATATCTATGTATATGTGTGTATGTATGTAAGGAGGAGATAGAGATATATACAATTTTTTTGTGGTAAGGAGGGTGTGTGTATGTGTGTGTGTGTGTGTGTGTATATATTGTGGTGAGGGGGTATATATATCTGGGCAGAGATTGGATGACATCGGGGGGGGGAGAGCAGAGATTGGATGACATCGGGGGGGGGGGGGAGAGCAGAGATTGGATGACATCGGGGGGGCAGAGATTGGATGACATCGGGGGGGGAGCAGAGATTGGATGACATCGGGGGGGGAGCAGAGATTGGATGACATCGGGGGGGGAGCAGAGATTGGATGACATCGGGGGGGGAGAGCAGAGATTGGATGACATCGGGGGGGGGGAGCAGAGATTGGATGACATCGGGGGGGGGAGAGCAGAGATTGGATGACATCGGGGGGGGGGAGCAGAGATTGGATGACATCGGGGGGGGAGCAGAGATTGGATGACATCGGGGGGGGAGAGCAGAGATTGGATGACATCGGGGGGGGGAGAGCAGAGATTGGATGACATCGGGGGGGGGGAGAGCAGAGATTGGATGACATCGGGGGGGGAGAGCAGAGATTGGATGACATCGGGGGGGGGAGAGCAGAGATTGGATGACATCGGGGGGGGAGAGCAGAGATTGGATGACATCGGGGGGGGAGCAGAGATTGGATGATATCGGGGGGGGAGCAGAGATTGGATGACATCGGGGGGGAGCAGAGATTGGATGACATCGGGGGGGGGGGAGCAGAGATTGGATGACATCGGGGGGGGAGCAGAGATTGGATGACATCGGGGGGGGGAGCAGAGATTGGATGACATCGGGGGGGGGGGGGAGCAGAGATTGGATGACATCGGGGGGGGGCAGAGATTGGATGACATCGGGGGGGCAGAGATTGGATGACATCGGGGGGGCAGAGATTGGATGACATCGGGGGGGCAGAGATTGGATGACATCGGGGGGGCAGAGATTGGATGACATCGGGGGGGCAGAGATTGGATGACATCGGGGGGGCAGAGATTGGATGACATCGGGGGGGCAGAGATTGGATGACATCGGGGGGGCAGAGATTGGATGACATCGGGGGGGCAGAGATTGGATGACATCGGGGGGCAGAGATTGGATGACATCGGGGGGGGCAGAGATTGGATGACATCGGGGGGGCAGAGATTGGATGACATCGGGGGGGCAGAGATTGGATGACATCGGGGGGAGCAGAGATTGGATGACATCGGGGGGAGCAGAGATTGGATGACATCGGGGGGCAGAGATTGGATGACATCGGGGGGGCAGAGATTGGATGACATCGGGGGGGGCAGAGATTGGATGACATCGGGGGGAGCAGAGATTGGATGACATCGGGGGGGGAGCAGAGATTGGATGACATCGGGGGGGGGAGAGCAGAGATTGGATGACATCGGGGGGGGAGCAGAGATTGGATGACATCGGGGGGGGAGAGCAGAGATTGGATGACATCGGGGGGGGGGGAGCAGAGATTGGATGACATCGGGGGGGGGGAAGAGATTGGATGACATCGGGGGGGGGCGAGCAGAGATTGGATGACATCGGGGGGGGCGAGCAGAGATTGGATGACATCGGGGGGGGGCGAGCAGAGATTGGATGACATCGGGGGGGGCGAGCAGAGATTGGATGACATCGGGGGGGGGAGAGCAGAGATTGGATGACATCGGGGGGGGAGAGCAGAGATTGGATGACATCGGGGGGGCAGAGATTGGATGACATCGGGGGGGGAGAGCAGAGATTGGATGACATCGGGGGGGGAGAGCAGAGATTGGATGACATCGGGGGGGGGAGAGCAGAGATTGGATGACATCGGGGGGGGGAGAGCAGAGATTGGATGACATCGGGGGGGGAGAGCAGAGATTGGATGACATCGGGGGGGGAGAGCAGAGATTGGATGACATCGGGGGGGGAGAGCAGAGATTGGATGACATCGGGGGGGGAGAGCAGAGATTGGATGACATCGGGGGGGGAGAGCAGAGATTGGATGACATCGGGGGGGGAGAGCAGAGATTGGATGACATCGGGGGGGGGGAGAGCAGAGATTGGATGACATCGGGGGGGGAGAGCAGAGATTGGATGACATCGGGGGGGGAGAGCAGAGATTGGATGACATCGGGGGGGGGGGGCGAGCAGAGATTGGATGACATCGGGGGGGGGGGGGGGCAGAGATTGGATGACATCGGGGGGGGAGCAGAGATTGGATGACATCGGGGGGGGAGCAGAGATTGGATGACATCGGGGGGGAGCAGAGATTGGATGACATCGGGGGGGGAGAGCAGAGATTGGATGACATCGGGGGGGGGGGAGAGCAGAGATTGGATGACATCGGGGGGGGGGGGAGAGCAGAGATTGGATGACATCGGGGGGGGGGGGCAGAGATTGGATGACATCGGGGGGGAGCAGAGATTGGATGACATCGGGGGGGGAGAGCAGAGATTGGATGACATCGGGGGGGGAGAGCAGAGATTGGATGACATCGGGGGGGGGGGGCAGAGATTGGATGACATCGGGGGGGAGAGCAGAGATTGGATGACATCGGGGGGGGAGAGCAGAGATTGGATGACATCGGGGGGGGAGAGCAGAGAATTGATGACATCGGGGGGGGGGGAGAGCAGAGATTGGATGACATCGGGGGGGGGGAGAGCAGAGATTGGATGACATCGGGGGGGAGCAGAGATTGGATGACATCGGGGGGGGGAGCAGAGATTGGATGACATCGGGGGGGGGGGGCAGAGATTGGATGACATCGGGGGGGGAGAGCAGAGATGGATGACATCGGGGGGGAGCAGAGATTGGATGACATCGGGGGGAGCAGAGATTGAATGACATCGGGGGGGGGAGGGAAGAGATTGGATGACATCGGGGGGGGGGGGGAGCAGAGATTGACAGAGGAGGGGGGGGAGATTGGATGACATCGGGGGGGGGGGGGGGGGGGGAGCAGAGATTGGCCGCTTTCACAGCGGCCTGTCAGCTGGTAGGCCGCTCAGCCAATCACAGGCCGCGGCGGTCCCGGCCTGTGATTGGCTGAGCGGCCTACCAGCTGACAGGCCTCTGTGAAGCTAGAGCGCGCGGGACCCCGGGAGAAGCGGACGGCAGGAAAAGCCCTGGAACGTGGATGGGTAATGTATATCGTTAGTCGCCGGCCACGCACCGCTATTACACGTAGCGGTGCGCGGTCGGCGCCCGACAAAAATAGGGTCTAACCTATATCAACGATCAGCCGATGATCATTGTCATCAGCTGATCATTGCATTTATTACATGGAGCGATAATCGGCCGAATCGGGCCAATTCGTCCGGTTATCGTTCCGTGTAATAGTACCCCAAGTGTTTGTTTTATTGTGTTATATACTATATGGGAGGGGGAGGGCACAGCGGGGGTCTATACACTATATGGGAGGAGGAGGGCACAGCGGGGGTCTATACACTATATGGGAGGGGGAGGGCACAGCGGGGGTCTATACACTATATGGGAGGAGGAGGGCACAGCGGGGGTCTATACACTATATGGGAGGAGGAGGGCACAGCGGGGGTCTATACACTATATGGGAGGGGGAGGGCACAGCGGGGGTCTATACACTATATGGGAGGGGGAGGGCACAGCGGGGGTCTACACACTATATGGGAGGAGGGCACAGCGGGGGTCTACACACTATATGGGAGGGCACAGCGGGGGTCTACACACTATATGGCGGGAGGAGGGCACAGCGGGGGTCTACACACTATATGGCGGGAGGAGGGCACAGCGGGGGTCTACACACTGCTGGCGGGAGGAGGGCACAGCGGGGGTCTACACACTATATGGCGGGAGGAGGGCACAGCGGGGGTCTACACACTATATGGGAGGAGGAGGGCACAGCGGGGGTCTACACACTATATGGGAGGAGGAGGGCACAGCGGGGGTCTACACACTGCTGGCGGGGAGGGCACACAGGGGGTCTACACACTGCTGGCGGGGAGGGCACACAGGGGGTCTACACACTGCTGGCGGGGAGGGCACACAGGGGGTCTACACACTACTGGAGGGGCACACAGGGGGTCTATACACTGCTGGTGGGGCACACAGGGGGTATATATCCCAAGTGGGGGAGCACACAGGGGGGCTAGAAACTACTGGGGGAGCACACTATAATGTATACGACAGGGGGCACCATACAGGGGGTTTATATACAACGGACAGCACACAGGGGGTATATACTACTGGCGGGAAGCACACAAGGGGTATATACTACTGGCGGGAAGCACACAAGGGGTATATACTACTGGCGGGAAGCACACAAGGGGTATATACTACTGGCGGGAAGCACACAAGGGGTATATACTACTGGCGGGAAGCACACAAGGGGTATATACTACTGGCGGGAAGCACACAAGGGGTATATACTACTGGCGGGAAGCACACAAGGGGTATATACTACTGAGGGGAAGCACACAAGGGGTATATACTACTGAGGGGAAGCACACAAGGGGTATATACTACTGAGGGGAAGCACACAAGGGGTATATACTACTGAGGGGAAGCACACAAGGGGTATATACTACTGAGGGGAAGCACACAAGGGGTATATACTACTGAGGGGAAGCACACAAGGGGTATATACTACTGAGGGGAAGCACACAAGGGGTATATACTACTGAGGGGAAGCACACAAGGGGTATATACTACTGGCGGGAAGCACACAAGGGGTATATACTACTGGCGGGAAGCACACAAGGGGTATATACTACTGGCGGGAAGCACACAAGGGGTATATACTACTGGCGGGAAGCACACAAGGGGTATATACTACTGGCGGGAAGCACACAAGGGGTATATACTACTGGCGGGAAGCACACAAGGGGTATATACTACTGGCGGGAAGCACACAAGGGGTATATACTACTGGCGGGAAGCACACAAGGGGTATATACTACTGGCGGGAAGCACACAAGGGGTATATACTACTGGCGGGAAGCACACAAGGGGTATATACTACTGGCGGGAAGCACACAAGGGGTATATACTACTGAGGGGAAGCACACAAGGGGTATATACTACTGGAAGCTGCACACAAGGGGTATATACTACTGGGGGCAGCACACAAGGGGTATATACTACTGGGGGCAGCATACAGCGGTCTATTGTTGTGGAGTGCGTGTCAAGGGGGGGGGGGCCCAGACATAACTTCATTTGGGGCCCCAGAAATGCCAAGACCGCCCCTGGGGGCAAGGATTGGACGACATCAGAGGGGGGGGGGGCAAGGATTGGATGACAGAGGGGGAGGCAGGGCAAGGATTGGATGACATCAGAGGGGGAGGCAGGGCAAGGATTGGATGACATCAGAGGGGGAGGCAGGGCAAGGATTGGATGACATCAGAGGGGGAGGCAGGGCAAGGATTGGATGACATCAGAGGGGGAGGCAGGGCAAGGATTGGATGACATCAGAGGGGGAGGCAGGGCAAGGATTGGATGACATCAGAGGGGGAGGCAGGGCAAGGATTGGATGACATCAGAGGGGGAGGCGGGGCAAGGATTGGATGACATCAGAGGGGAGGCGGGGCAAGGATTGGATGACATCAGAGGGGGAGGCGGGGCAAGGATTGGATGACATCAGAGGGGGAGGCGGGGCAAGGATTGGATGACATCAGAGGGGGAGGCGGGGCAAGGATTGGACGACATCAGAGGGGGGGGGCAAGGATTGGACGACATCAGAGGGGGAGGCGGGGCAAGGATTGGATACAGTGGGTATAAGTAAATAGTTTAGAATCTCCATATAACACGACAACATTTGCACAGGATCTGTAGTCGCACACGTCCGCCTGGCATCATAAAGAACTGTAATAAAGTCACATGACTGCAGGGTGGTGGGGCACAGAGCACGCTCACTAGACTCCCCCCAGCTGCCCGCTCCAGTCACACAGCACACACCCGGCTCTACCCCTTCACCTGACAACGAGAGGAGTCTGACCGCAGCGCTATGACACTTCCATCAGTCACAGACAGTTCCGCCACAATATACGGGAAGTGATCGTCTACAACTGCGCACCATTCCGGAAGAAAATCTACTTTATACCACACTCTGCCGTAAGTTACTGTTTTTAGTGCCACACTCTGCCGGAAGTGATCGTACTTAGTGCCACACTCTGCCGGAAGTGATCGTGCTTAGTGCCACACTCTGCCGGAAGTGATCGTGCTTAGTGCCACACTCTGCCGGAAGTGAGTTCTGCGGATGGCTGTGCTGCTGTGGCATCTTGTTTAGGCTGCCGTGTACTTCAGGTAACGTCGGCGCCGGGTGGTCTTCAGTGCTGGGAGCGAGGTGACTGTCATTTCTCATCACATTCGCGCCTCCCCTCTCCTTTACCCTTATAATCCCAACATAAACAGCGGTGGTGTACAAATCATTATGACCCTGAGGAGAAGTGGTTTGCCGACCCTCTACCTGCCGTATACCCCGACCCCTGACCCTCTACCTGCCGTACACCCCGACCCCTGACCCTCTACCTGCCGTACACCCCGACCCCTGACCCTCTACCTGCCGTACTCCCCGACCCCTGACCCTCTACCTGCCGTACTCCCCGACCCCTGACCCTCTACCTGCCGTACTCCCCGACCCCCTGACCCTCTACCTGCCGTACTCCCCGACCCCTGACCCTCTACCTGCCGTACACCCCGACCCCTGACCCTCTACCTGCCGTACACCCCGACCCCTGACCCTCTACCTGCCGTATACCCCGACCCCTGACCCTCTACCTGCCGTACACCCCGACCCCTGACCCTCTACCTGCCGTACACCCCGACCCCTGACCCTCTACCTGCCGTACACCCCGACCCCTGACCCTCTACCTGCCGTACACCCGACCCCTGACCCTCTACCTGCCGTACACCCCGACCCCTGACCCTCTACCTGCCGTACACCCCGACCCCTGACCCTCTACCTGCCGTACACCCCGACCCCTGACCCTCTACCTGCCGTACTCCCTGACCCTCTACCTGCCGTACTCCCCGACCCCTGACCCTCTACCTGCCGTACTCCCCGACCCCTGACCCTCTACCTGCCGTACTCCCCGACCCCTGACCCTCTACCTGCCGTACTCCCCGACCCCTGACCCTCTACCTGTCGTACACCCCGACCCCTGACCCTCTACCTGTCGTACACCCCGACCCCTGACCCTCTACCTGCCGTACTCCCCGACCCCTGACCCTCTACCTGCCGTACTCCCTGACCCTCTACCTGCCGTACTCCCCGACCCCTGACCCTCTACCTGCCGTACTCCCCGACCCCTGACCCTCTACCTGCCGTACACCCCGACCCCTGACCCTCTACCTGCCGTACACCCCGACCCCTGACCCTCTACCTGCCGTACTCCCCGACCCCTGACCCTCTACCTGTCGTACACCCCGACCCCTGACCCTCTACCTGTCGTACACCCCGACCCCTGACCCTCTACCTGCTGTACTCCCCGACCCCTGACCCTCTACCTGCCGTACTCCCTGACCCTCTACCTGCCGTTACTCCCCGACCCCCTGACCCTCTACCCTGCCGTACTCCCCGACCCCTGACCCTCTACCTGCCGTTACACCCCGACCCCCTGACCCTCTACCTGCCGTACACCCCGACCCCTGACCCTCTACCTGCCGTTACTCCCCGACCCCTGACCCTCTACCTGCCGTACACCCCCGACCCCTGACCCTCTACCTGCCGTACTCCCCGACCCCTGACCCTCTACCTGCCGTACTCCCCGACCCCTGACCCTCTACCTGCCGTACTCCCCGACCCCTGACCCTCTACCTGCCGTACTCCCTGACCCTCTACCTGCCGTACTCCCCGACCCCTGACCCTCTACCTGCCGTACACCCCGACCCCTGACCCTCTACCTGCCGTACTCCCCGACCCCTGACCCTCTACCTGCCGTACACCCCGACCCCTGACCCTCTACCTGCCGTACACCCCGACCCCTGACCCTCTACCTGTCGTACACCCCGACCCCTGACCCTCTACCTGCCGTACTCCTCGACCCCTGACCCTTTACCTGCCGTACTCCCCGACCCCTGACCCTCTACCTGCCGTACTCCCTGACCCTCTACCTGCCGTACTCCCCGACCCCTGACCCTCTACCTGCCGTACTCCCCGACCCCTGACCCTCTACCTGCCGTACACCCCGACCCCTGACCCTCTACCTGCCGTACACCCCGACCCCTGACCCTCTACCTGCCGTACTCCCCGACCCCTGACCCTCTACCTGCCGTACTCCCCGACCCCTGACCCTCTACCTGCCGTACTCCCCGACCCCTGACCCTCTACCTGCCGTACTCCCCGACCCCTGACCCTCTACCTGCCATACTCCCCGACCCCTGACCCTCTACCTGCCGTACACCCCGACCCCTGACCCTCTACCTGCCGTACTCCCCGACCCCTGACCCTCTACCTGCCGTACACCCCGACCCCCTGACCCTCTACCTGCCGTACACCCCGACCCCTGACCCTCTACCTGCCGTACTCCCCGACCCCTGACCCTCTACCTGCCGTACTCCCCGACCCCTGACCCTCTACCCGCCGTACTCCCCGACCCCTGACCCTCTACCTGCCGTACTCCCCGACCCCTGACCCTCTACCTGCCGTACTCCCCGACCCCTGACCCTCTACCTGCCGTACACCCCGACCCCAGACCCTCTACCTGCCGTACTCCCCGACCCCTGACCCTCTACCTGCCGTACACCCCGACCCCTGACCCTCTACCTGCCGTACACCCCGACCCCTGACCCTCTACCTGTCGTACACCCCGACCCCTGACCCTCTACCTGCCGCACTCCCCGACCCCTGACCCTCTACCTGCCGTACTCCCTGACCCTCTACCTGCCGTACTCCCCGACCCCTGACCCTCTACCTGCCGTACTCCCTGACCCTCTACCTGCCGTACTCCCTGACCCTCTACCTGCCGTACACCCCGACCCATGACCCCTGACCCTCTACCTGCCGTACACCCTGACCCTCTACCTGCCGTACACCCCGACCCCTGACCCTCTACCTGCCGTACTCCCCGACCCCTGACCCTCTACCTGCCGTACTCCCCGACCCCTGATCCTCTACCTGCCGTACACCCCGACCCCTGATCCTCTACCTGCCGTACACCCCGACCACTGATCCTCTCTCTGCCGTACACCCCGACCACTGATCCTCTCTCTGCCGTACACCCCGACCACTGATCCTCTATCTGCCGTACACACCAACCCCTGATCCTCTACCTGCCGTACTCCCTGACCCTCTACCTGCCGTACTCCCCGACCCCTGACCCTCTATCTGCCGTACTCCCTGACCCTCTACCTGCCGTACTCCCCGACCCCTGACCCTCTACCTGCCGTACTCCCCGACCCCTGACCCTCTACCTGCCGTACTCCCCGACCCCTGATCCTCTACCTGCCGTACACCCCGACCCCTGATCCTCTACCTGCCGTACACCCCGACCACTGATCCTCTCTCTGCCGTACACCCCGACCCCTGATCCTCTACCTGCCGTACACCCCGAACAGTGATCCTCTATCTGCCGTACACCCCGACCACTGATCCTCTATCTGCCGTACACACCAACCCCTGATCCTCTGGAGTAGTGCGAGCAGTGGAGCAGAAGCAGGAATACACTTGGCTTCTCTGTGTTCTCGCTGATCTACATAAGGAGACATGGCTGCTCAGGTGGTTTCCAAAGAGGAAGGTGCTCTGGGTGGAGCGCTGTAGGAAGGTGTTCTGGATGGAGCACTGTAGGAAGGTGTTCTGGGTGGAGCACTGTAGGAAGGTGTTCTGGGTGGAGCGCTGTAGGAAGGTGCTCTGGATGGAGCGCTGTAGGAAGGTGCTCTGGGTGGAGCACTGTAGGAAGGTGTTCTGGATGGAGCGCTGTAGGAAGGTGCTCTGGATGGAGCGCTGTAGGAAGGTGTTCTGGATGGAGCACTGTAGGAAGGTGTTCTGGATGGAGCACTGTAGGAAGGTGTTCTGGGTGGAGCACTGTAGGAAGGTGTTCTGGATGGAGCGCTGTAGGAAGGTGTTCTGGGTGGAGCACTGTAGGAAGGTGTTCTGGATGGAGCACTGTAGGAAGGTGTTCTGGATGGAGCACTGTAGGAAGGTGTTCTGGGTGGAGCGCTGTAGGAAGGTGCTCTGGATGGAGCGCTGTAGGAAGGTGTTCTGGATGGAGCACTGTAGGAAGGTGTTCTGGATGGAGCACTGTAGGAAGGTGTTCTGGGTGGAGCACTGTAGGAAGGTGCTCTGGATGGAGCGCTGTAGGAAGGTGTTCTGGATGGAGCGCTGTAGGAAGGTGTTCTGGATGGAGCGCTGTAGGAAGGTGTTCTGGATGGAGCACTGTAGGAAGGTGTTCTGGGTGGAGCGCTGTAGGAAGGTGTTCTGGATGGAGCGCTGTAGGAAGGTGTTCTGGATGGAGCGCTGTAGGAAGGTGTTCTGGATGGAGCGCTGTAGGAAGGTGTTCTGGATGGAGCACTGTAGGAAGGTGTTCTGGGTGGAGCGCTGTAGGAAGGTGTTCTGGATGGAGCACTGTAGGAAGGTGTTCTGGATGGAGCACTGTAGGAAGGTGTTCTGGATGGAGCACTGTAGGAAGGTGTTCTGGGTGGAGCACTGTAGGAAGGTGTTCTGGATGGAGCACTGTAGGAAGGTGTTCTGGGTGGAGCACTGTAGGAAGGTGTTCTGGGTGGAGCACTGTAGGAAGGTGTGGGTGGAGCGCTGTAGGAAGGTGTTCTGGATGGAGCGCTGTAGGAAGGTGTTCTGGATGGAGCGCTGTAGGAAGGTGTTCTGGGTGGAGCGCTGTAGGAAGGTGTTCTGGGTGGAGCGCTGTAGGAAGGTGTTCTGGATGGAGCGCTGTAGGAAGGTGTTCTGGATGGAGCGCTGTAGGAAGGTGTTCTGGATGGAGCGCTGTAGGAAGGTGTTCTGGATGGAGCGCTGTAGGAAGGTGTTCTGGATGGAGCGCTGTAGGAAGGTGTTCTGGATGGAGCGCTGTAGGAAGGTGTGGGTGGAGCGCTGAGTAGTAGCGAGACGTCAGGGCAGAAGTAAGGAGAGAAGAAGCTCTGGTCCCATTGTTAGAGGGGTTTTAGGATGGATGAGGATGTTGTAAAGGAGGAGAGATGTCTCCCAGGGGCCACTGCCAGCACAGATAGTGGTGGCCGCTACTATAGATAGTGATGGGGGTCTCCGTGTCTCTCTATGACTCTGATCTACACTCACTGATCCCCCATGTGCTGCTTAGTTTGATAACCTGTTGTCCTTGGTTAAAGGGACAGTCTCATCAGAAAATGATTTGTATAAAAATTCTTTTTTATGGTAAACAGATTTTTTTTAACAATTTTTGGTGACATTTTTTCAGTTTTTCCTTTTTACTATGTGTAATATAAAATAATCATAATATCTTGCAGTTCTCATTCTCACCACTGGGGCTAAAACTAAGATGAGACTTCCTGTTGTGTCTGTGGTGATAAGAGGAGGCTGCAGTAAAGTGATCTGTACAGCATAGCAGCATCATGTAATACAGAAGATAAAGGAGACAATTGCATCCCCCTGTGGAATAACCTCTTCACAGGTCACAGAGCGCGCTCAGTAATGTCTCACATTCATCTCAAGGGGACAGAGTCTTTTTTATTGTTGTCTATATCCATGAGGCTTACTGTAAACCAGTGCTTCTCAATTCCAGTCCTTAGGCCTCACCAACAGCTCATGTTTTGAGGATTTCCCATACAAAGGACACCTGTGAGAATACCTGATGCACTGAGTATAATTATATCACCTGTGCTAATACCTGATGCACTGAGTATGATATATCACCTGTGATAAAACCTGATGCACTGAGTATAATTATATCACCTGTGCTAATACCTGATGCACTGAGTATAATTATATCACCTGTGATAATATCTGATGCACTGAGTATAATTATATCACCTGCAAGAATACCTGATGCACTGAGTATAATTATATCACCTGTGATAATATCTGATGCACTGAGTATAATTATATCACCTGTGATAAAACCTGATGCACTGAGTATAATTATATCACCTGTGCTAATACCTGATGCACTGAGTATAATGATATATCACCTGCGAGAATACCTGATGCACTGAGTATAATTATATCACCTGTGCTAATACCTGATGCACTGAGTATGATATATCACCTGTGATAAAACCTGATGCACTGAGTATAATTATATCACCTGTGCTAATACCTGATGCACTGAGTATAATTATATCACCTGTGATAATATCTGATGCACTGAGTATAATTATATCACCTGCAAGAATACCTGATGCACTGAGTATAATTATATCACCTGTGATAATATCTGATGCACTGAGTATAATTATATCACCTGTGATAAAACCTGATGCACTGAGTATAATTATATCACCTGTGCTAATACCTGATGCACTGAGTATAATGATATATCACCTGCGAGAATACCTGATGCACTGAGTATAATTATATCACCTGTGCTAATACCTGATGCACTGAGTATAATGATATATCACCTGTGCTAATACCTGATGCACTGAGTATAATGATATATCACCTGTGCTAATACCTGATGCACTGAGTATAATGATATATCACCTGTGCTAATACCTGATGTACTGAGTATAATTATATCACCTGTGCTAATACCTGATGCACTGAGTATAATTATATCACCTGTGCTAATACCTGATGCACTGAGTATAATTATATCACCTGTGCTAATACCTGATGCACTGAGTATAATGATATATCACCTGTGATAATACCTGATGCACTGAGTATAATTATATCACCTGTGATAAAACCTGATGCACTGAGTATAATTATATCACCTGTGCTAATACCTGATGCACTGAGTATAATGATATATCACCTGCGAGAATACCTGATGCACTGAGTATAATTATATCACCTGTGCTAATACCTGATGCACTGAGTATAATGATATATCACCTGTGCTAATACCTGATGCACTGAGTATAATTATATCACCTGTGCTAATACCTGATGCACTGAGTATAATGATATATCACCTGTGCTAATACCTGATGCACTGAGTATAATGATATATCACCTGTGCTAATACCTGATGCACTGAGTATAATGATATATCACCTGTGCTAATACCTGATGCACTGAGTATAATTATATCACCTGTGCTAATACCTGATGCACTGAGTATAATTATATCACCTGTGATAATACCTGATGCACTGAGTATAATTATATCACCTGTGCTAATACCTGATGCACTGAGTATAATTATATCACCTGTGCTAATACCTGATGCACTGAGTATAATGATATATCACCTGTGATAATACCTGATGCACTGAGTATAATGATATATCACCTGTGATAATACCTGATGCACTGAGTATAATGATATATCACCTGTGCTAATACCTGATGCACTGAGTATAATTATATCACCTGTGATAATACCTGATGCACTGAGTATAATTATATCACCTGTGAAATACTAAGGAAATCCTCAAAACATGAGCTGTTGGTGCGGCCTGAGGACTGGGATTGAGAAGCTCTGCTGTAAAGCATCTCACTAACTGCTGTTTTTCTTTTGGTGCACTGAACCTGGAGGCAATAGCAGGTCAATGCCGGGAGAGGACACAGCCGCCTCTTCTTCCATCTCCCTCTTCTAAAAATCCATGTAATATATGGTCCTTAGATAGGGGACGTATCCGATATTAAGCTGAGAACAGATACAGATGATCTTAGCCGAATGGCCGAGGAGCGATCCACTAACTGTTGGTAAGGGTGCTTTCACACCTACCGGATCCGTAGCGGATCTCACTTCTGCAGATTCGCTGCAAGATCAGCTGCGGATCCAGTACCATTGATGCCAAAGTTAGCTCATACTCGCAGCGGGATTGACATCCCGCTGTGACTATGTACTTTAACCCCCTGGTGCCCACAGCCCCGCCGCCCGCACCCTCTATCCCCGCCTCTATCATCACCGCCGCCCGCATCCTCCATTCCGGCCCCCCATTAGCACCGCCGCCCGCATCCTCCATTCCGGCCCCCCATTAGCACCGCCGCCCGCATCCTCCATTCCGGCCCCCCATTAGCACCGCCGCCCGCATCCTCCATCCCGGCCCCCCATTAGCACCGCCGCCCGCCTCCTCCATCCCGGCCCCCCATTAGCACCGCCGCCCGCATCCTCCATTCCGGCCCCCCCATTAGCACCGCCGCCCGCATCCTCCATTCCGGCCCCCCATTAGCACCGCCGCCCGCATCCTCCATTCCGGCCCCCCATTAGCACCGCCGCCCGCATCCTCCATTCCGGCCCCCCCATTAGCACCGCCGCCCGCATCCTCCATTCCGGCCCCCCATTAGCACCGCCGCCCGCATCCTCCATTCCGGCCCCCCATTAGCACCGCCGCCCGCATCCTCCATCCCGGCCCCCCATTAGCACCGCCGCCCGCCTCCTCCATCCCGGCCCCCCATTAGCACCGCCGCCCGCATCCTCTATCCCCGCCTCTATCATCACCGCCGCCCGCATCCTTTATCCCGGCAGCCGGCATCCTCCATCCCGGCCCCCCATTAGCACCGCCGCCCGCCTCCTCCATCCCGGCCCCCCATTAGCACCGCCGCCCGCCTCCTCCATCCCGGCCCCCCATTAGCACCGCCGCCCGCATCCTCCATTCCGGCCCCCCATTAGCACCGCCGTCCGCATCCTCCATCCCGGCCCCCCCATTAGCACCGCCGCCCGCCTCCTCCATCCCGGCCCCCCATTAGCACCGCCGCCCACCTCCTCCATCCCGGCCCCCCCATTAGCACCGCCGCCCGCATCCTCTATCCCCGCCTCTATCATCACCGCCGCCCGCATCCTTTATCCCGGCAGCCGGCATCCTCCATCCCGGCCCCCCATTAGCACCGCCGCCCGCATCCTCCATCCCGGCCCCCCATTAGCACCGCCGCCCGCATCCTCCATCCCGGCCCCCCATTAGCACCGCCCGCCCGCATCCTCCATCCCGGCCCCCCATTAGCACCGCCGCCCGCATCCTCCATCCCGGCCCCCCATTAGCACCGCCGCCCGCATCCTCCATCCCGGCCCCCCATTAGCACCGCCGCTCGCATCCTCCATCCCGGCCCCCCATTAGCACCGCCGCTCGCATCCTCCATCCCGGCCCCCCATTAGCACCGCCACCCGCCTTCTCCATCTCGGCCCCCTATCGGCACTGCTGCCTTCATCCTGCTGCCCGTCGGCGAGAGCATATACATTACCTGCTCCTCGGCGCGGCTGCAGTGAGGCTCCCGGTCCCGCTCAGCCGATCAGTGTTGCCGTGCGCTGATCGGCTGAGCGGGACTGGAGCCGGGAGCCTCACTGAAGCCACGCCGCCGAGCAGGTAATGTATATGCTCTCGCCGACGGGCGGCAGGGAAAATGGAGGATGCGGGGATGATGGGGGGCCCGGGATGGAGGATGCGGGCGGCGGGGATGATGGGGGGCCCGGGATGGAGGATGCGGGCGGCGGGGATGATGGGGGGCCCGGGATGGAGGATGCGGGCGGCGGGGATGATGGGGGGCCGGGATGGAGGATGCGGGCGGCGGGGCTAATGCGAGCGGCGGGGCTGTGGGCGCCAGGAGGTTAAAGCACATAGTCACAGCGGGATGTCAATCCCACTGCGAGTATGTGCTAACATAGGCATCAATGATACTGGATCGTGATCTCGCTGCGGATCCGGTAGGTGTGAAAGCACCCTAAAGGGGTTATCCAGCGCTACAAATACATGGCCACTTTCCCCCCTACTGTTGTCTTCGGTTCAGGTGCGGTTTGCAATTAAGCTCCATTTACTTCAATGGAACTGAGTTTCAAAACCCCGCCCAAACTGGAGACAACAGTAGGGGGAAAGTGGCCATGTTTTTGTAGCGCTAGATAACCCTTTTAAAAACAAAACAGCTCACACAAGATGGCCGCCCCCATAACAATGTATAAACAGTGACATACAATAAGTACAAACACAAAATAGACAAGGAAAAAAGGACAAGTTTCAATATCGGACTCTAATCAGTAAAAGAAAATTTAGGTGACGCCGTCCCTTTAAGGCCCATTAGGCACCCACTGGGTTAGGTCACTCATGCTCAGTTTAATCTAAGTTACCCGATCTGTCCCATTATCATTTCACATGCAAGCAAGGGGCATTGTGGGAAAGTCTAGGGCTGGGTGATAATGGCCTAAATCAATATCGCGGTTTATCGTACATGTAGCCGTGGTAACAATAAATCGAACGATAATTATGACACGCCCCTTTTAAAAGCCACGCCCCTTTTGAAAACCCCATTTTCCGATGGTAATACAAACGGATTTATTTCATATAACAATACGCTGCAAACTTCACAAGTAATACACAATGTTTTGGCGTCGCCATTTTCAAGTGCCACTAGGAGACGCCAAAACATTGTGTATTACTTGTGAAGTTTGCTGCGTATTGTTATATGAAATAAATCCACGTTTGTATTACCGTCAGAAAGCTGCAGAGTATTTCTTACTAGCTGACTTGGTCCAAGGTCTGGGATTCATATGGTTTGCTAGATCTATCTATACAGTATATATTCAGATAGGAGATAGATGGATGATAGATGGATGATAGATGGATGATAGATGGATGGTAGATGGATGATAGATGGATGGTAGATGGATGATAGATGGATGATAGATGGATGATAGATGGATGATTGATGGATGATAGATGGATGGATGATAGATGGATGATAGATGGATGGTAGATGGATGGTAGATGGATGATAGATGGATGATAGATGGATGATAGATGGATGATAGATGGATGATAGATGGATGATAGATGGATGATAGATGGATGATAGATGGATGATAGATGGATGATAGATGGTCCCCCGAGCACCGCTCTCTCTCTCACACAGGAATCCTCGGCCCCTGTCACTCGGTGCTGTAGCACATATACCTGTGTCCCAGGCAGAGCGTCACACACAGCCGCTTCCAGAACTGACAAAAGATAACGGGGCTCCGAGGATTCCTGTGCGGGACAGAGTGCGGTGGTCAGGGAATCATGGAGGTGCCGACCCCAACTGTATGTGCGGGAGAGGGGGGGGCAGGGCTCACCGTGCAGCTTCCAGAGAAGCTAGGAGAAGTGAGCCGCCCGGCAGCAGCAGCGCTGAGCACACACTGGAGGGGGAGCTGCCGCCTGTGCGCAGCCCGTCAGTTCTCCAGCCTTCCTCTCCAGCCCCCCCCCGCAGCAGGATCTTCCATCCCCTGCCCTGCAGCAATATTTGTGCGCCCTGGCTCAGGAGGTAAATCGGAAAATCACCTTTCCAGCCCCCACCTGTCCACCCGGCCACGGTGGTATGCTGCTGCACTGTCAGCGTGCACCCAGGCCCCCTGCGTACTGATAGCAGCCTGGGGGTCCATGTTTGGTGCCGGTGGTATGCGGGTGAGGGGGCTGTACTGTACACTATCGATCTGGATGTAACTGTTATCACTACACAGGGGGCCTGGGTGCACGCTGACAGTGCAGCAGCAGCTTCCATCCAGATCAATATTGTACAGTACAGCCCCCTCACCCGCATGGACCCCCAGGCTGCTATCACTACACAGGGGGCCTGGGTGACAAGCGGCTGCCATCTTACCGCCTGTGGCGCACATCCAACTGCCAGCCCGCGCGACCACAAGAAAGCCCGCCCGCCCGCACGCAACAAATAAAAAGGAGGGCTGCAGAGGCGGTACATGGGCGACGCTATACGGGTGTAGGGGGGGATTGGCTGGCCAAGCACATTATTAATTAGAGACTGCTTCAAGGTCCCCCCTCCCCCAGCAGCAGAGTAGTTTATTCCAAATGCCTCCGGCATGGTCCGGGCAGCGATTAGGCGGCGCCGGGAAGACGGGGAATACAGAAAATACCGCACATACCGTCCTCGCCAAGTTGAGTTGACATGATGGAAACCTATATATATATGTTACAGGAGGAAGAAGGGAAAGGGAGGACATGATGGAAACCTTTATATATGTTACAGGAGGAAGAAGGGAAAGGGAGGGACATGATGGAAACCTTTATATATGTTACAGGAGGAAGAAGGGAAAGGAGGGACATGATGGAAACTTTTATATATGTTACAGGAGGAAGAAGGGAAAGGGAGGACATGATGGAGACCTTTATATATGTTACAGGGGGAAGAAGGGAAAGGGGAGGACATGATGGAAACCTTTATATATGTTACAGGAGGAAGAAGGGAAACGGAGGACATGATGGAAACCTTTATATATGTTACAGGAGGAAGAAGGGAAAGGGAGGACATGATGGAAACCTGTATATATGTTACAAGAGGAAGAAGGGAAAGGGGGGACATGATGGAAACCTTTATATATGTTACAGGGGGAAGAAGGGAAAGGGGAGGACATGATGGAAACCTTTATATATGTTACAGGAGGAAGAAGGGAAAGGGAGGACATGATGGAAACCTTTATATATGTTATACAGAGGGAAGAAGGGAAAGGGAGGACATGATGGAAACCTTTATATATGTTACAGGAGGAAGAAGGGAAAGGGAGGACATGATGGAAACCATTATATATGTTACAGGAGGAAGAAGGGAAAGGGGGGACATGATGGAGACCTTTATATATGTTACAGGAGGAAAAAGGGAAAGGGAGGACATGATGGAAACCTGTATATATGTTACAGGGGGAAGAAGGGAAAGGGAGGACATGATGGAAACCTTTATATATGTTACAAGAGGAAGAAGGGAAAGGGGGGACATGATGGAAACCTTTATATATGTTACAGGGGGAAGAAGGGAAAGGGAGGACATGATGGAACCTTTATATATGTTACAGGAGGAAGAAGGGAAAGGGAGGACATGATGGAAACCTTTATATATGTTACAAGAGGAAGAAGGGAAAGGGAGGACATGATGGAAACCTTTATATATGTTACAAGAGGAAGAAGGGAAAGGGAGGACATGATGGAAACTATTGTATATGTTGAGGATGTCAGGTCACAGTGAGATGTTACTGGGGGAAAGAGCAGCAACTTCATGAGAAAATATTACTTTACTGAAAGAGTAGTAGATGCTTGGAGGAAACCTCCAGCAGATGTGGTAGGTAAATCCTGCAGTAAGTTGATGTAACCTGTGTGGTATACACATATCTATTATATAATTTAGGGCAGAATAGATGGAGCCGGGGGGGGGGGGGGGGACGTGTTTCCATGTGTCCATGCTGCCCAGTGGGTATATACCCGACCATTCAAAAGTGTGGCGGTGGGGAAAGCAAATCGTATGCTGGGGTGTGTGTATATGTGTGTATATATATATATATGTATATATAATATATACACACACACTACCGTTCAAAAGTGTGGGGTCACCCAACCAATTTAGTGTTTTCCATGAATAGTCGCACTTCTTCACCACCGTACGTTAGGAAATAAATAGAAAATAGAGACAAGACAATGACAAGGTTAGAAATACTGATTTGTATGTGAAATAACATTGTTCTTCCATCACACTTTGCTTCCGTCCCAGAATCCTCCTTGTGCAGCAATTCCAGCATTGCCCACCTTTGGCATTCTAGCTATTAATCTGTTGGGGTAAGCTGGAGAAATTGCCCCCCACGCTTCTAGAAGCAGCTCCCACAAGTTGGATTGGTTGGATGGGCACTTCTGGCGTACCATATGGTCCAGCTGCTCCCACAATGGGGTGGTGATCTGGTGACTGCGCTGGCCACTCCATTCCCTATGATAGAATACCAGCTGCTGCTTCTGCTGGAAATAGTTCTTGCACAATTTGGAGGTGTTTCGGGTCATTGTCCTGTTGTAGGATGAAATTGGCTCCAACCAAGCGCTGCCCACTGGGTATGGCATGGCGGTGCAGAGTGATGGCCTTCCTTATTCACAATCCCTATTACCCTGTACAAATCTCCCACCTTACCAGCACCAACCCCAGACCATCACATGACCTCCACCATGTATAACAGATGGCGTCAGGCATTCTTCCAGCATCTTCTCATTTCTTCTGCGTCTCACAAACCTTCTTCTTTGTCATCCAAACACCTCAAACTTGGATTCATCCATCGTCCACAACACTTTTTTCCAGTCTTCCTCTGCCCAATGTCTGTGTTCTTTTGCCCATCTTAATCTTTTTCTTTTATTGGCCAGTCTCAGATATGGCTTTTTCTTTGCCACTCTGCCCTGAAGCCCAAAATCCTGCAGCCGCCTCTTCCCTGTAGATGGTGACACTGGTGTTTTGCGGGTACTATGTAATGAAGATGCCAGTTGGGGACCTGTGAGGCGTCTGTTTCCCAAACTAGAGACTCTAATGTGCTTATCTTCTTGCTTAGTTGTGCAACGCAGCCTCCCACTTCTTTTTCTACTCTGGTTAGAGCCTGCTTGTGCTGTCCTCTGAAGGAAGTAGTACACACGGTTGTAGGAAATCTTCAATTTCTTAGCAATTTCTGGCATGGAATAGCCTTCATTTCTAAGAACAAGAATAGACTGTCGAGTTTCAGATGAAAGTTTTCTTTTTCTGGCCATTTTGAGCGTTTAATTGACCCCACAAATGTGATGCTCCAGAAACACAATCTGCACAAAGGAAGGTCAGTTTTGTAGCTTCTGTAACGAGCTAGACTGTTTTCAGATGTGTGAACATGATTGCACAAGGGTTTTCTAATCATCAATTATCCTTCTGAGCCAATGAGCAAACACATTGTACCAATAGAAGACTGGAGTGATAGTTGCTGGGAATGGGCCTCTATACACCTATGTAGATATTGCACCAAACACCAGACATTTGCAGCTAGAATAGTCACTTACCACATTAGCAATGTATAGAGGGGATTGGTGTAAAGTTATCTTCATTGAGAAGTACAGCGCTTTTCCTTCAAAAATAAGGACATTTCAATATGACCCCAAACTTTTGAACGGTAGTGTGTGTGTATATATATATATATTGCAGTGGTGTTTTAGGGGTTTAAAGGGTATTTAGAGGAGGGGGAGTTATATAGACAGGGGGTTCATAGATATATAGGGGGGTATGATGTGTATATAGATAGATATATATAGGGGGGTATGATGTGTATATAGATATATATAGAGGGGTATGATGTGTATATAGAAATATATAGGGGGGTATGATGTGTATATAGATATATATAGAGGGGTATGATGTGTATATAGATATATAGGGGGGTATGATGTGTATATAGATATATAGGGGGGTATGATGTGTATATAGATATATAGGGGGGTATGATGTGTATATAGATATATATATAGAGGGGGTATGATGTGTATATAGATATATAGAGGGGTATGATGTGTATATAGATATATATAGAGGGGGTATGATGTGTATATAGATATATATAGAGGGGGTATGATGTGTATATAGAAATATATAGAGGGGGTATGATGTGTATATAGATATATATAGAGGGGGTATGATGTGTATATAGATATATATAGAGGGGGTATGATGTGTATATAGATATATATAGAGGGGTATGATGTGTATATAGATATATATATAGAGGGGGTATGATGTGTATATAGATATATATAGAGGGGGTATGATGTGTATATAGATATATATAGAGGGGGTATGATGTGTATATAGATATATATAGAGGGGGTATGATGTGTATATAGATATATATAGAGGGGGTATGATGTGTATATAGATATATATAGAGGGGGTATGATGTGTATATAGATATATATAGAGGGGGTATGATGTGTATATAGATATATATAGAGGGGGTATGATGTGTATATAGATATATATAGAGGGGGTATGATGTGTATATAGATATATATAGAGGGGGTATGATGTGTATATAGATATATATAGAGGGGGTATGATGTGTATATAGATATATATAGAGGGGGTATGATGTGTATATAGATATATATAGAGGGGTATGATGTGTATATAGATATATCATAGAGGGGGTATGATGTGTATATAGATATATATAGAGGGGGTATGATGTGTATATAGAATATATAGAGGGGGTATGATGTGTATATAGATATATATATAGAGGGGGTATGATGTGTATATAGATATATATAGAGGGGGTATGATGTGTATATAGATATATATAGGGGGGGGTATGATGTGTATATAGATATATATAGAGGGGGTATGATGTGTATATAGATATATATAGAGGGGGTATGATGTGTATATAGATATATATAGAGGGGGTATGATGTGTATATAGATATATATAGAGGGGTATGATGTGTATATAGATATATATAGAGGGGTATGATGTGTATATAGATATATATAGAGGGGTATGATGTGTATATAGATATATATAGAGGGGGTATGATGTGTATATAGATATATATAGAGGGGGTATGATGTGTATATAGATATATATATAGAGGGGGTATGATGTGTATATAGATATATATAGAGGGGGTATGATGTGTATATAGATATATATATAGAGGGGGTATGATGTGTATATAGATATATATAGAGGGGTATGATGTGTATATAGATATATATAGAGGGGGTATGATGTGTATATAGATATATATAGGGGGTATGATGTGTATATAGATATATAGGGGGGTATGATGTGTATATAGATATATATAGGGGGGGTATGATGTGTATATAGATATATAGAGGGGTATGATGTGTATATAGATATATAGAGGGGTATGATGTGTATATAGATATATAGAGGGGTATGATGTGTATATAGATATATAGAGGGGTATGATGTGTATATAGATATATAGAGGGGTATGATGTGTATATAGATATATATAGGGGTATGATGTTGTATATAAGATATATATAGAGGGTATGATGGTTGTATATGATATATTAGAGGGGGTATGATGTGTATATAGATATATATTAGGGGGTATGATGTGTATATAGATATATAGAGGGGTATGATGTGTATATAGATATATATAGGGGTATGATGGGTATATAGATATATATAGAGGGGGTATGATGTGTATATAGATTATATAGAGGGGTATGATGTGTATATAGATATATAGGGGGTATGATGTGTATATAGATCTATACTCTGGGGGTAGGCTGTGTATATCGATCTATATAGAGGGGTATGATGTGTATATAGATATACTAGGGGGGTCTGATGTGTCTATAGATCTATATAGAGTGGTATGATGTGTATATAGATATATCTAGAGGGTATGATGTGTATATAGATATATATAGAGGGGGTATGATGTGTATATAGATATATATAGGGGGTATGATGTGTATATAGATATTTAGGGGGGTATGATGTGTATATAGATATATATAGAGGGGTATGATGTGTATATAGATATATATAGAGGGGTATGATGTGTATATAGATATATATAGAGGGGTATGATGTGTATATAGATATATATAGAGGGGTATGATGTGTATATAGATATATATAGAGGGGTATGATGTGTATATAGATATATAGGGGGGTATGATGTGTATATAGATATATAGAGGGGTATGATGTGTATATAGATATATATAGTGGGTATGATGTGTATATAGATATATAGGGGGTATGATGTGTATATAGATATATAGAGGGGTATGATGTGTATATAGATATATAGAGGGGTATGATGTGTATATAGATATATATAGAGGGGTATGATGTGTATATAGATATATAGGGGGGTATGATGTGTATATAGATATATGGGGGGGTATGATGTGTATATAGATATATATAGAGTGGGTATGATGTGTATATAGATATATATATATAGAGGGGTATGATGTGTATATAGATATATAGAGGGGTATGATGTGTATATAGATATATATAGAGGGGTATGATGTGTATATAGATATATAGGGGGGTATGATGTGTATATAGATATATATAGGGGGTATGATATGTATATAGATATATAGAGGGGTATGATGTGTATATAGATATATAGAGGGGTATGATGTGTATATAGATATATAGGGGGTATGATGTGTATATAGATATATATAGGGGGTATGATGTGTATATAGATATATATAGAGGGGGTATGATGTGTATATAGATATATAGGGGGGTATGATGTGTATATAGATATATATAGGGGGTATGATGTGTATATAGATATATATAGAGGGGTATGATGTGTATATAGATATATATAGGGGGTATGATGTGTATATAGATATATATAGGGGGGTATGATGTGTATATAGATATATAGAGGGGTATGATGTGTATATAGATATATAGAGGGGTATGATGTGTATATAGATATATATATATATATAGAGGGGTATGATGTGTATATAGATATATAGGGGGTGATGTGTATATAGATATATAGGGGGTGATGTGTATATAGATATATAGAGGGGTATGATGTGTATATAGATATATAGGGGGGTGATGTGTATATAGATATATAGGGGGGTATGATGTGTATATAGATATATAGGGGTAGTATGATGTGTATATAGATATATAGGGGGGTATGATGTGTATATAGATATATATAGAGGGGTATGATGTGTATATAGATATATAGAGGGGTATGATGTGTGTATATAGATATATAGGGGGGTATGATGTGTATATAGATATATATAGAGGGGTATGATGTGTATATAGATATATATATAGGGGTATGATGTGTATATAGATATATAGAGGGGTATGATGTGTATATAGATATATAGAGGGGTATGATGTGTATATAGATATATAGAGGGGTATGATGTGTATATAGATATATAGGGGGGTATGATGTGTATATAGATATATATAGGGGGGGTATGATGTGTATATAGATATATAGAGGGGTATGATGTGTATATAGATATATAGAGGGGTATGATGTGTATATAGATATATAGGGGGGGTATGATGTGTATATAGATATATAGGGGGGTATGATGTGTATATAGATATATAGGGGGGTATGATGTGTATATAGATGTATAGAGGGGTGTGATGTGTATATAGATATATGGGGGGGTATGATGTGTATATAGATATATATATAGAGGGGGTATGATGTGTATATAGATATATATATAGAGGGGGTATGATGTGTATATAGATATATATAGAGGGGTATGATGTGTATATAGATATATATAGGGGGGTATGATGTGTATATAGATATATATAGAGGGGTATGATGTGTATATAGATATATATATAGAGGGGGTATGATGTGTATATAGATATATATAGAGGGGTATGATGTGTATATAGATATATATAGAGGGGGTATGATGTGTATATAGATATATAGAGGGGTATGATGTGTATATAGATATATAGGGGGGGTATGATGTGTATATAGATATATAGGGGGGTATGATGTGTATATAGATATATAGGGGGGTATGATGTGTATATAGATGTAAGTGTAATCTGGTTTTTATTGACAACCACACAGCATACAGTAAATACAAAGTCATCAAGTATCGGACCAAAACGACCTGCAAGTCGCGTGGTGTCAGTCATTTTTCAAATATATAAAAGAACAAGAGAAAAGCAGTATAATGCAAACATATCCAGACAAAAGCACTACCTACACAGTAGCGCCGCTTAAACCCAATGCTAATCATCCTAATAGTGTTGTAAGATGCAAGAAAGAAAAGAGGAAGAAAGATACGAGGGAAAGAGAAAAGACCAGGAGAAAGGCGAGGAGACGGACGGGGAACAGACACCAAACCATATATCGCCACCAATACATATCTGCGGAATCTAGAATTTCCCACCACTAACAAGTGAGAGCAAGGAATTCCTCTGAGTCCATGAACAGACGCCATGGATACCACACTTTATCAAATTTGTCAGACTGCTCGTGCGCCTCCGCTATCAACTCTTCCATTCTGCCCAATTCCCGGAGCTCACCCAGCCATTCCGCTATTGAAGGTACGACAGGTGTTTTCCAATGTCGGGGAATAACCATCCTTGCTGCAGTGAGAAAATGTCGCAAAATCCCTTTTTTAACTGTAGCGAGAGAACCCGGGATCTGCGAGAGGAGGGTCAGTTGTGGGGAGTTGACGACAGTCTCTCCAGAATACGCATTATAAATGCCAATAATCTTGTCCCAAAATTCTCGGATGCCCGGACAGGCCCACCAGATATGCATCATATCACCAGCCTCAACAAGGCATCGCCAACACCTGTCCGAGACCTCCGGGAACATGGTATGTAAGGAGACTGGGCAGTAGTACCACCGCGAAAGGATTTTATAGTTCTTCTCCTTAGCCTTAGCGGCCATGGAGATGCCATGAGAAAGGTCACAGGTCTTCTGGAGAGACTGACCGTCCCAAGGAACACCCAGATCATGTTCCCATTTGTCAAAAAAAGGAGCTCTGTCAGGGTTAGCCCCACTCAACAAAAGCTGATAGAGCACCGATATGCAATGCGAGATAGCAGAGGCGGAAACAACTAAGTTGTCAAAATCTGTGAGTATCGGGGTATACGAGCTCCTAGGAAAAAGAGCCCGTATAAACGAGGCTACCTGCCCATATTCCAGCCAAGACAACCGACGATCCGGGGACTGAGCCTGAAGAGTCGCCAAAGAAGAGATGACATCACCAGTCATACAGTCCCGGATTCTTGGGCATGCGGACCTCTCCCATAGAAGAAATCCATGCGTCTGCAGGCCCGGCTGGAATGATGGGTTGTGGAGTATCGGGGAGAGTGGTCCCGGCACCACTGACAATCTGTGTTTACTGACCCATTTATCCCAAACACACAACACATGTGGGACAAAAAATGACAGGCGTGGCAGGGACTGACGGTCTCCCGAAGAAATCCATGGTAATAGAGAGGGTGCAATCGGACAAAGCGAGAAGTCCAGGTCCACCCACCTCTTAGAGCCCCTACAGTGTACCCAATCCAGGACTCCGCGCAGGACAGCCGCCTCATGATAGAGACGTAGATCAGGCAAACCCATACCACCCATACACTTAGATTGAGTGAGAGTAGAATATGCAATCCTGGGTTTATTGTTCCCCCAGATAAATTTGGAGATAGCCCTGCGCAGAGTCCTAAAGAAAGCAACCGGAACCACAATGGGGACAGTTTGAAAAACATACAGTAGCTTAGGAAGAATATCCATCTTAACGACGGCCATCCTTCCAAACCACGAAGTCGGTTTCAGGAAATAAGACGTCATATCTGAGAGGACCCTGTTCAGCACGGGTGTATAGTTCAGGTCAAACAGAGAGCTAAGAGACAGCGGGAGCCTAATTCCCAGGTAGACAATAGAATCTGTGTGCCACTGGAAAGGAAAGGAAGCTCTAACCGTGTCAAACACAGCACGAGGAATTGAGATATTAAGCCCCTCAGTTTTAGCCAAATTGACCTTAAAATTACTGAGGTCACCAAATTTTTGGAACTCCTGTAGAATCGAAGGGAGCGACGTAGAGGGGGATGAGATATAGAGTAGTAGGTCATCTGCATATAATGCAAGCTTGTGGTGGTCCTGACCAATCGCAACTCCTCGGATCGTAGAATTATGCCTAAGGGCCACCGCCAGGTGCTCCATTGATAGGATGTACAGCATGGGAGACAAGGGACAACCTTGACGCGTACCGTTGTGGATCTCAAAAGAGCTAGATAACAAACCGTTAGCCCGTACTCGAGCCGAGGGACTGGAGTACAACGCCATTATTCTGTCCACGAGAAGCGGTCCAAATCCCACTCCCCGTAGGACCAACCGCAGGAACCCCCAATGTACCCTATCAAAAGCCTTCTCTGCATCGATGGAAAGAAGGCACAAAGGGGACTCCGTACGGGCGGCCCAAGACATCAAAGTGAGAGTCCTCAGCGTATTGTCCCTTGCCTCCCTGCCCGGAACAAATCCCACCTGGTCAGCATGAATGAGTCGGGGAATGTGAAGGCTCAGGCGATTTGCTAACATCTTGGAGTAAAGTTTGAGGTCACAATTAATAAGTGAGATGGGGCGATAATTTTTACAGTATTTAGGATCCCGGCCTGGTTTGGGCAGAACCACCACATGTGCCTCCAACGACTGGCGGGGAAAAGGGCACGTTGCTGAGATGCTATTAAAGCACTTAGTCATGAATGGAAGTAACAAATCCCGAAATGTTTTGAAAAAACAAACGGTGAAACCGTCCGGGCCCGGACTTTTTCCACCCTTTGCATCGGCAATGGCACCTCTAAGCTCGCTTTCGGTGAAAGGAGTCTCTAAGTCCTCAACCGCCTCCGCAGGAACACTAGGCAGCTTCGTGTCTGACAGGTACGCAGATATCCTAGACTCCAAGTCCTTTGCCGGCATCTCTGAATAGCGCCCCTTAATGTTATACAGAGATGAGAAATAGGAACAAAAGAGATCAGATATCTCTCTGGGATTGTGTATGGCAGTACCGGTTCCGTCAAGGAGGCTTGGAATGTGCGTAACCTGTGTCCTCGGGTGGATCAGTCTAGCCAATGTTCTGCCACACTTATTGGCATGTTCGTAAAGAAAGCTGCGATAGCGCTCCCGCTGGGAGGAAGACGACTTGTTAAGGAGGTCCTTCAATTGTTCCCTAGCCAATGTTAAAGCCGTCAAAGCTTCGTCGGTGGCATTTTGTTTATGTGCTTTGGAAAGAGCTTCAACTTTACCAGCCAGGCTGACAATTTTAGCACCCCTGTCCTTTTTGAGCCTAGCCCCCTGCTGAATCAGAGTCCCCCTGACAACGCATTTCAGGGCCTCCCATTGCATAGGTAGAGCAGTATCATCGTCAGTATGGTCAAGTAGGAAATCGGATATTGTCTGAGTAACAGCTGCTTTGCACCCTACATCTCTAAGGAGCGACTCATTCAACCTCCAAGACCATTCCCTAGACACCAACCCCGGCAAAGTCAATGACAGAAAAATAGGAGAGTGATCTGACCACAAGGCAGTGCCTATTGAGGCCTTGGGGCTAAACGTTAAGGCATACTGAGCAATAAAAAACATATCCAGTCTGCCATAAGTGCGATGTGCATCCGAAAAATGTGTAAAGTCCTTGTCTTTAGGATGAAGGATGCGCCAGACATCCACCAAACTATGGAGACCAAGGACCGACCGGGCAAGCGCATAATCAGAGCGTGGTACCGCAGTTTTGCCGGAGGAGGTATCCAGGGATGGATCCATGACTAGATTGAAATCCCCCCCCAAGATCAGTACGCCCTCTATAAATGTAGAGGCCGCTCGGAGCATGGCCCTCAGGGCACTTCCCTGATGGGAGTTAGGAAGGTAAATGTTTCCAATGGTATAAATCCGCGCTTGGATTTCTATCTTAATGAAAACATATCTCCCCTTGGGACAAATCAAGGAATCCAACAATTTATGTGGCAAGGTCTTATGTAACGCTATGGAGACCCCTTTAGACTTAGCATCGGGGTTGGTACTATGCGTCCACACATTGTAATAATTAAGTCGCATATGAGGGGCACGAGCAGTCTGAAAGTGTGTCTCCTGTAGTAGTAGGACATGTACCTTCTGTCTGTGCATGGAGTAGAGGATCTGAGATCGCTTGTGTGGGACATTCAATCCCCTAACATTAATGGAGGCAAATTTGACGTCTGCTCCCGCCATGTCCCCCCCGCCACCCCCCACAGAGGGAGAAGAAGAGAAGAAAAGCAGAAAGGAAATAGGAGGGAATAGGGGAAGAGAAATAAGAAGAAAACGGCTAAGAGAAAATATGGCCAGTAGGAAAGACCAAGACTGAACCGGCAGTCAGAAAAAGAAGGTTATCAAGGTAGACAACCTCCGCATCCAGGTAGTTTTACACTACCGGGAAGGACCCAAGTGGGTACCAGAGCGCATCAAGCGTCTATTCTAGAGAGGGACGGACTAACAGATGAAGGTCTGTAAGCCCGCAGCAGAACACCAGAATGTAAGCTAAACATATGATATAAAACATAAATGCACCCAACAAATATATAAAACATGCTAAATGAAGAAGCACCCCGTAAGAGAATAACAAAATAAACTCACCAAGAACCCCACCTCCCACCCCCCGGACCCGCACATATGAAAACCAGCATATCCATATAGCCATGTTACTATAACTAGATGAGCGTAGGCATTAACCCCACAAACAGAAGGAAACTTGACGCGGTGTGCAAAAAATGAAAAAAAGGCACATCTTGCGTCCGTAAGGCATCTTCAAGGGAACCAAATACCACGGATCCCATCCTCCGCAACAACTTCAGTCCCCAGAAGCTGCCATGTCAATAGAGCGAGAAGGCCTGCCCTGTGTTATCGGTGGGACCTGATCCCAATCTGGCAAAGTCATCTGCGGGAGATCCAAAGCAGTTAAAAAGGCCGGTAAATCCTCAGGTGTATGCAGCTCAAATCTTCTCCCTCCTCTACGGACGACCAGTTGAAACGGAAAGCCCCAAGAGTATGGGATTTCACGCTCTCGTAGCAGCTCCAATAAGGGTTTAAGAGCCCGTCGCTGTGTTAAGGTAGCTCTGGAGAGATCTTGAAGAAAAATCAGTTGGGCACCATCAAAATCAACATATTCCGTGTTGCGCACCGCTCTCATGATCTCCTCTTTCACTCGGTAATGATGAAGCCTACAAATGACATCTCGAGGCCGATTGACATTGGTGGAAACAGGACCCAGAGTACGGTGAGCCCTATCAATTTCGAACTCTGCTCCGGGTGGACGTTTAAGAATAGAGGCAAACAGGTCCTGGAGTGACGGGATCAGATCAGCAGCTCTAGTGGCCTCAGGGAGCCCTCTGATACGGATGTTATTCCGTCTGCCACGGTTTTCCACGTCATCATGGAGCCTGTAAAGATGACGAATATGCCTCTCCTGGTTAGCAAGAGTAGCCTGAACATCATCCACCGTGGTGGTCAGAGAGTCCTGATCAGCAGCAATATCAGAAACCTTTACCTCTAAGGCATGTACATCAGATTTGAGGGAATTGAGTTCTTGCTTATATGAGGTTTCTAGGCGTTCCACAAACTTTTCCATATCCGAGCGTGTGGGCAGCAATTTCATGTACTCTTTCCAATCCCAATCTGCTCCATCCTGTAAGGGGTTAATAGACATAGCAGAGCCCAGGTTGTGTTGCTCGGTGCCCCTAGTGGAGGAGAAGGGAAGTGCAGCAGGGGACAGAGAGGACATGCTGGCTGCCAAGTTAGGGCCTGGTGTTGAGGTGCTGTCAGTGTCCCCACAGGGAGCAGAGTTAATGGCCACTTCTGCTTCTCTCTGCCCAGGACAAGAACACACTGTGGCTCTGGAGCTGAGACCAGGAGTCCCCACTGAGCTAAGGTGAGACCTCAGGGAAGTAGCCACCCTTATGCAGGGGCCTGGGGACACTGTCTCTGTCACTGTCCTGAGGTGAGGGCTCAGCAGAATCGCTCCAGTATCAGGGGGGCAGACAGGCACCGCTTCCCTGATGTGGGGGCCAGGAGGCTCTATATCGCCGGCCGCAATCTGCCGACTCCGGTGAGTTGGAGAGGCAGAGTCTGAGGGCCGATGGAGGAGCTGGGCTGCGCCGTGCTCCCGTCGGCTGCCGCGGCCCAGGAGAACTGGTACGGGGGGGGGTCGGGACCGGGGCTCCTACTACCTTCTCTGCCGGTACCGGGGTCCACTCCACACCGGCGGCGGGCGGCTGTAGCTTCGTTCCGGGCGGAACCGCGGCGGCTGCTGCTGCGGCGGCGGCCGCTCTAGTAACTCGAGAGCCGGGGATCTCGGAGGCTGCAGGCCCAGCAGGTAGGCCGCGACCGGCGGGTGAAAGAAAGCGGTCCAGGCTACCCCGGGCGAGCCGGGGCTGAGGGAATTTTGTGCCTGCCTTGGTCCTCTTGCGGCTGCCAACCATTTGGGGTGCAATTAGCCGAATTTGGGGTGCTTTTTCAGGCTATCTGGTGTCCCACAGCAGGAGCTCACAGAAGGCACGTTCTCACTCCTCCATAGCCAGGCCACGCCCCCTGTATATAGATGTATAGAGGGGTGTGATGTGTATATAGATATATGGGGGGGTATGATGTGTATATAGATATATATAGAGGGGGTATGATGTGTATATAGATATATATATAGAGGGGGTATGATGTGTATATAGATATATATAGAGGGGTATGATGTGTATATAGATATATATAGAGGGGGTATGATGTGTATATAGATATATATAGGGGGTATGATGTGTATATAGATATATAGGGGGGTATGATGTGTATATAGATATATAGGGGGGTATGATGTGTATATAGAGAGGTATGATGTGTATATAGATATATATAGAGGGGTATGATGTGTATATAGATATATAGGGGGGTATGATGTGTATATAGATATATATAGAGGGGTATGATGTGTATATAGAGGGGTATGATGTGTATATAGATATATATAGAGGGGTATGATGTGTATATAGATATATATAGAGGGGTATGATGTGTATATAGATATATATAGAGGGGTATGATGTGTATATAGATATATATAGAGGGGTATGATGTGTATATAGATATATATATAGAGGGGTATGATGTGTATATAGATATATAGGGGGGTATGATGTGTATATAGATATATAGAGGGGTATGATGTGTATATAGATATATATAGAGGGGTATGATGTGTATATAGATATATAGGGGGGTATGATGTGTATATAGATATATGGGGGGGTATGATGTGTATATAGATATATATAGGGGGGTATGATGTGTATATAGATATATATATAGAGGGGTATGATGTGTATATAGATATATAGAGGGGTATGATGTGTATATAGATATATATAGAGGGGTATGATGTGTATATAGATATATAGGGGGGTATGATGTGTATATAGATATATGGGGGGGTATGATGTGTATATAGATATATATAGAGTGGGTATGATGTGTATATAGATATATATATAGAGGGGGTATGATGTGTATATAGATATATATAGAGGGGTATGATGTGTATATAGAGGGGTATGATGTGTATATAGATATATATAGAGGGGTATGATGTGTATATAGATATATGTAGGGGGTATGATGTGTATATAGATATATATAGGGGGGTATGATGTGTATATAGATATATAGAGGGGTATGATGTGTATATAGATATATATATAGAGGGGTATGATGTGTATATAGATATATATATAGAGGGGGTATGATGTGTATATAGATATATATAGAGGGGTATGATGTGTATATAGATATATATATAGAGGGGTATGATGTGTATATAGATATATATATAGAGGGGGTATGATGTGTATATAGATATATATAGAGGGGTATGATGTGTATATAGATATATATAGAGGGGTATGATGTGTATATAGATATATATAGAGGGGTATGATGTGTATATAGAGGGGTATGATGTGTATATAGATATATATAGAGAGGTATGATGTGTATATAGATATATAGGGGGGTATGATGTGTATATAGATATATATAGAGTGGGTATGATGTGTATATAGATATATATAGAGAGGTATGATGTGTATATAGATATATGGGGGGGTATGATGTGTATATAGATATATAGGGGGGTGATGTGTATATAGATATATAGGGGGGTATGATGTGTATATAGATATATAGGGGTAGTATGATGTGTATATAGATATATAGGGGGGTATGATGTGTATATAGATATATATAGAGGGGTATGATGTGTATATAGATATATAGAGGGGTATGATGTGTGTATATAGATATATAGGGGGGTATGATGTGTATATAGATATATATAGAGGGGTATGATGTGTATATAGATATATATATAGGGGTATGATGTGTATATAGATATATAGAGGGGTATGATGTGTATATAGATATATAGAGGGGTATGATGTGTATATAGATATATAGGGGGGTATGATGTGTATATAGATATATATAGAGGGGGTATGATGTGTATATAGATATATAGAGGGGTATGATGTGTATATAGATATATAGAGGGGTATGATGTGTATATAGATATATATAGAGGGGTATGATGTGTATATAGATATATAGAGGGGTATGATGTGTATATAGATATATAGGGGGGTATGATGTGTATATAGATATATATAGGGGGGTATGATGTGTATATAGATATATATAGAGGGGTATGATGTGTATATAGATATATATAGGGGGGTATGATGTGTATATAGATATATAGAGGGGGTATGATGTGTATATAGATATATATATAGAGGGGGTATGATGTGTATATAGATATATATAGAGGGGTATGATGTGTATATAGATATATATAGAGGGGGTATGGGTATGATGTATATAGATATATAGAGGGTATGATGTGTATATAGTATATAGGGGTGGGTAGGATGTGTATATAGATATATAGGTGGGGTATGATTTGTATACAAGGAGTATATAGGGAGGGGGTATGATGTGGTATATAGATGTATAGCAGGGGGGGTGTGGATGTGTATATAGATACTATGGGGGGGTAAGATGTGTATATAGCATATATATAGAGGGGGTATGATGTGTTATATAGCATATATATAGGGGGTATGATGTGTATATATAGATATATATAGAAGGGGTATGATGTGTATAGATATATATAGAGTGGGTATGATGTGTATATAGAATATATATAGGGGGTATGATGTGTATATAGATACTATAGGGGGGTATGATTGTGTATATAGGATAATATAATAGATGGGTATGAGTGTATATAGAATTATATAGAGGGTGTATGAGTGTTATATAGATATATAGAGAGGGGGTATGATGTGTATATAGAATATATATAGAGGGGTATGATGTGTATATAGATATATATAGAGGGGTATGATGTGTATATAGATATATATAGAGAGGTATGATGTGTATATAGATATATAGGGGGGTATGATGTGTATATAGATATATAGAGGGGTATGATGTGTATATAGATATATATAGAGGGGTATGATGTGTATATAGATATATAGGGGGGTATGATGTGTATATAGATATATAGAGGGGTATGATGTGTATATAGATATATAGAGGGGTATGATGTGTATATAGATATATATAGAGGGGTATGATGTGTATATAGATATATAGGGGGGTATGATGTGTATATAGATATATGGGGGGGTATGATGTGTATATAGATATATATAGAGTGGGGTATGATGTGTATATAGATATATATATAGAGGGGGTATGATGTGTATATAGATATATATAGAGGGGTATGATGTGTATATAGAGGGGTATGATGTGTATATAGATATATATAGAGGGGTATGATGTGTATATAGATATATATAGGGGGTATGATGTGTATATAGATATATATAGGGGGGTATGATGTGTATATAGATATATAGAGGGGTATGATGTGTATATAGATATATATATAGAGGGGTATGATGTGTATATAGATATATATATAGAGGGGGTATGATGTGTATATAGATATATATAGAGGGGTATGATGTGTATATAGATATATATATAGAGGGGTATGATGTGTATATAGATATATATATAGAGGGGGTATGATGTGTATATAGATATATATAGAGGGGTATGATGTGTATATAGATATATATAGAGGGGTATGATGTGTATATAGATATATATAGAGGGGTATGATGTGTATATAGAGGGGTATGATGTGTATATAGATATATATAGAGAGGTATGATGTGTATATAGATATATAGGGGGGTATGATGTGTATATAGATATATATAGGGGGGTATGATGTGTATATAGATATATATAGAGAGGTATGATGTGTATATAGATATATGGGGGGGTATGATGTGTATATAGATATAGGGGGGGTATATAAATATATATAGAGGGTATGATGTGTATATAGATAGAGGGGGGTATATAGATAGGTATATAGAGGGGGGCATACACACAGAAGCCTCTTACCTTGTTGACTCCTTTTCCTGACCTCGTCTGGTCACTGACCGACTGCGGCTATTTCTGGCCATCACACTGAATAGCTGAGGTTATAAATAGTGGCCGCACTGTCTCCATACAGAGAGTGAAGGAGCGGCGCCCCCAGTGGTCATGAAGCAGGTCAAGAGGTCATCTAAGGGCAGACAACCTCACTGTGGCCCCAAACTCACCTCAGAATCTCCTGCCACACACCATCACATGACCAGTATCTCCCATATTACCCCCCTGCACCATCACATGACCAGTATCTCGCATATTACCCCCACACCATCACATGACCAGTATCTCGCATATTACCCCCCTGCACCATCACATGACCAGTATCTCCCATATTACCCCCCTGCACCATCACATGACCAGTATCTCCCATATTACCCCACTGCACCATCACATGACCAGTATCTCCCATATTACCCCCCTGCACCATCACATGACCAGTATCTCCCATATTACTCCCCTGCACCATCACATGACCAGTATCTCCCATATTACCCCAACACCATCACATGACCAGTGTCTCCCATATTACCCCCCCTGCACCATCACATGACCAGTGTCTCCCATATTACCCCACTGCTCCATCACATGACCAGTATCTCCCATATTACCCCCACACCATCACATGACCAGTATCTCCCATAGTACCCCACTGCACCATCACATGACCAGTGTCTCCCATATTACCCCACTGCTCCATCACATGACCAGTATCTCCCATATTACCCCCCCTGCACCATCACATGAGCAGTATCTCCCATATTACCCCCCTGCACCATCACATGACCAGTATCTCCCATATTACCCCACTGCTCCATCACATGACCAGTATCTCCCATAGTACCCCAACACCATCACATGACCAGTGTCTCCCATATTACCCCCCCCCCTGCACCATCACATGACCAGTATCTCCCATATTACCCCCCTGCACCATCACATGACCAGTATCTCCCATATTACCCCAACACCATCACATGACCAGTGTCTCCCATATTACCCCCCCCCCCCCGCACCATCACATGACCAGTATCTCCCATATTACCCCCCTGCACCATCACATGACCAGTATCTCCCATATTACCCCCACACATCACATTACCAGTATCTCCCATATTACCCCCACACCATCATATGACCAGTATCTCCTATATTACCCCCCTGCCGTCATCATATGACCAGTATCTCCTATATTACCCCCCTGCCGTCATCACATGACCAGTATCTCCCATATTACCCCCCTGCCGTCATCACATGACCAGTATCTTACATATTACCCCCACACATCACATGACCAGTGTCTCCCATATTACCCCCACACCATCATATGACCAGTATCTCCTATATTACCCCCCTGCCGTCATCACATGACCAGTATCTCCCATATTACCCCCACACATCACATGACCAGTGTCTCCCATATTACCCCCCGCACCATCACATGACCAGTATCTCCCATATTACCCCCCTGCACCATAACATGACCAGTATCTCCCATATTACCCCCCTGCACCATCACATGACCAGTATCTCCCATATTACCCCCCCGTCATCACATGACCAGTATCTCCCATATTCCCCCCACACCTTCACATGACCAGTATCTCCCATTTTACCCCCCCCTGCACCATCACATGACCAGTGTCTCCCATATTACCCCCACACCATCACATGACCAGTATCTCCCATATTACCCCCCCTCACCGTCATCACATGACCAGTATCTCCCATATTACCCCCCTGCACCATCACATGACCAGTATCTCCCATATTACCCCCCTGCACCATCACATGACCAGTATCTCCCATATTACCCCCCCCCCCCCGCCGTCATCACATGACCAGTATCTCCCATATTACCTCCACACCATCACATGACCAATATCTCCCATATTACCCCCACACATCACATGACCAGTATCTCCCATATTACCCCCCCCCCCCGCACCATCACATGACCAGTGTCTCCCATATTACCCCCCTGCACCATCACATGACCAGTATCTCCCATATTACCCCCACACATCACATGACCAGTATCTCCCATATTACCCCCCCCTGCACCATCACATGACCAGTATCTCCCATATTACCCCCCCGTCATCACATGACCAGTATCTCCCATATTACCCCCACACCATCACATGACCAGTATCTCCCATATTACCCCCACACATCACATGACCAGTGTCTCCCATATTACCCCCACACCATCACATGACCAGTATCTCCCATTTAACTCCCGCACCATCACATGACCATTATCTCCCATATTACCCCCACACATCACATGACCAGTGTCTCCCATATTACCCCCCCTCCTGCACCATCACATGACCAGTATCTCCCATATTACCCCCCCTGTCATCACATGACCAGTATCTCCCATATTACCCCACTTGCACCATCACATGACCAGTATCTTCTATATTACCCCCCCTGCACCATCACATGACCAGTATCTCCCATATTACCCCTTCCCCCGTCATCACATGACCAGTATCTCCCATATTACCCCCACACATCACATGACCAGTATCTCCCATATTACCCCCACACATCACATGACCAGTATCTCCCATATTACCCCCACACATCACATGACCAGTATCTCCCATATTACCCCCACACATCACATGACCAGTATCTCCCATATTACCCCACTTGCACCATCACATGACCAGTATCTCCCATATTACCCCACTTGCACCATCACATGACCAGTATCTCCCATATTACCCCCCCCTGCACCATCACATGACTAGTATCCCCCCCCCGTCATCACATGACCAGTATCTCCCATATTACCCCACTTGCACCATCACATGACCAGTATCTCCCATATTACCCCACTTGCACCATCACATGACCAGTATCTCCCATATTACCCCCCCTGCACCATCACATGACTAGTATTCCCCCCCCGTCATCACATGACCAGTATCTCCCATATTACCCTCACACATCACATGACCAGTATCTCCCATATTACCCCCCCTGCACCATAACATGACTGGTATCTCCCATATTACCCCCACACATCACATGACCAGTATCTCCCATATTACCCCCCCTGCACCATCACATGACCAGTGTCTCCCATATTACCCCCACACCATCACATGACCAGTATCTCCCATATTACCCCCCCCCCCCGTCATCACATGACCAGTGTCTCCCATATTACCCCCCCGTCATCACATGACCAGTGTCTCCCATATTACCCCCCGTCATCACATGACCAGTATCTCCCATATTACCCCCCCGTCATCACATGACCAGTATCTCCCATATTACCCCGCTTGCACCATCACATGACCAGTATCTCCCATATTCCTGCCCCGTCATAACATGACCAGTATCTCCCATATTACCCCCACACATCACATGACCAGTATCTCCCATATTACCCCCACACATCACATGACCAGTATCTCCCATATTACCCCCACACCATAACATGACTAGTATCTCCCATATTACCCCCCCGTCATCACATGACCAGTATCTCCCATATTACCCCCCCTCCCCGTCATCACATGACCAGTATCTCTCATATTACTCCCACACATCACATGACCAGTATCTCCCATATTACCCCCACACATCACATGACCAGTATCTCCCATATTACCCCCACACATCACATGACCAGTATCTCCCATATTACCCCCCTGCACCATAACATGACTAGTATCTCCCATATTACCCCCCCGTCATCACATGACCAGTATCTCCCATATTACCCCCCCCCCCCCCGTCATCACATGACCAGTATCTCCCATATTACTCCCACACCATCACATGACCAGTATCTCCCATATTACCCCCCTGCACCATAACATGACTGGTATCTCCCATATTACCCCCACACATCACATGACCAGTATCTCCCATATTACCCCCCTGCACCATAACATGACTGGTATCGCCCATATCACCCCCCCGTCATCACATGACCAGTATCTCCCATATTACCCCCCCCCCCCCCCCCCCCCCGTCATCACATGACCAGTATCTCCCATATTACTCCCACACAATCACATGACCAGTATCTCCCATATTACCCCCCTGCACCATAACATGACTGGTATCTCCCATATTACCCCCACACATCACATGACCAGTGTCTCCCCATATTACCCCCCCGCACCATAACATGACTGGTATCTCCCATATTACCCCCCACATCACATGACCAGTATCTCCCATATTACCCCCCTGCACCATAACATGACTGGTATCTCCCATATTACCCCCACACATCACATGACCAGTATCTCCCATATTACCCCCCTGCACCATAACATGACTGGTATCTCCCATATTACCCCCACACATCACATGACCAGTATCTCCCATATTACCCCCCCCCAGTGTCTCCCATATTACCTCCACACCATCACATGACCAGTATCTCCCATATTACCCCCCCCCCCCGTCATCACATGACCAGTATCTCCCATATTACCCCCACACCATCACATGACCAGTATCTCCCATATTACCCACACACCATCACATGACCAGTATCTCCCATATTACCCCCACACCATCACATGACCAGTATCTCCCATATTACCCCCCTGCACCATCACATGACCAGTATCTCCCATATTACCCCCCTGCACCATCACATGACCAGTATCTCCCATATTACCCCCACACCATCACATGACCAGTATCTCCCATATTACCTCCCCCCCCCCGTCATCACATGACCAGTATCTCCCATATTACTCCCACACCATCACATTACCAGTATCTCCCATATTACCCCCACACCATCACTTGACCAGTATCTCCCATATTACCCCCCCTGCACCATCACATGACCAGTATCTCCCATATTACCCCCCTGCACCATCACATGACCAGTATCTCCCATATTACCCCCACACCTTCACATGACCAGTATCTCTCATTTAACCCCTGCACCATCACATGACCAGTATCTCCCATATTACCCCAACACCATCACATGACCAGTATAACACACACACCCCGGTACCATCACGTATAACCTTCTAGCCCTTACCTGTTTATCTGCCCCCAGCTCCTCCCCTTTTGTTTTCCTTCTTGGTGAGACACTTTTTGATTTACTTTATGTTTTTGCACAGGATGAGCCCTGAGAGAGTCTTACCAAACCAAGGTGAGGATCTGGGTGAGCCCCAGGAGCCGCCCATAGAGTGGAGCGGGGGGGAGGAAGAAGAGGAGGAAGATGTGCAGAGTGGATACCAGTACCAACCACTCAACACGGAGCCTGAAGATGGGGCCCAGACCGAGAGCGACCTCCAAGAGAGGCTACAGGTAATGCAGAGCTCTGCTATATCGTTTTTCTGACAATGCAACCAGCCGTTAGACTCCTCCCAACAGTGAGATCTCCATAACCTTTACTAGACTCCTTCCACTACAAGCTCCACTAGACTCCTCCCACCACAAGCTCCACTAGACTCCTCCCACCACAAGCTCCACTAGACTCCTCCCACCACAAGCTCCACTAGACTCCTCCCACCACAAGCTCCACTAGACTCCTCCCACCACAAAGGTCTCCCTTCAATTTCCACTAGACTCCTCCCACCAGACAGGTACCCCTGCATGCCCCACTAGACTCCTTTCTCCACACAGATCTCCCTACAACCTCCACTAGACTCCTACTACTAGACAGGCCCCCTACAACCTCCCCTAGACTTCTTCTACTAGACAGGCCCCCTACAACCTCCACTAGACTGCTACTACTAGACAGGCCCCCTACAACCTCCACTAGATTCCTACTACTAGACAGGTCTCCCTGCAAGCTCCAATAGACTCCTCCCACTAAGCAGATCATTCCCATAAGCCCCACTAGACTCCTCCCACCAGACCGGTACCCCTACATGCCCCACTAGACTCCTTTCTCCACACAGATCTCCCTACAACCTCCACTAGACTCCTACTACTAGACAGGCCCCCTACAACCTCCCCTAGACTTCTTCTACTAGACAGGCCCCCTACAACCTCCACTAGACTACTTCTACTAGACAGGCCCCCTACAACCTCCCCTAGACTTCTTCTACTAGACAGGCCCCCTACAACCTCCACTAGACTCCTACTACTAGACAGGCCCCCTACAACCTCCACTAGACTCCTTCTACTAGACATGCCCCTACAACCGCCCCTAGACTCCTACTACTAGACAGGCCCCTACAACCTCCACTAGACTCCTACTACTAGACAGGCCCCTACAACCTCCACTAGACTCCTACTACTAGACAGGCCCCCTACAACCTCCACTAGACTTCTTCTACTAGACAGGCCCCCTACAACCTCCCCTAGACTTCTTCTACTAGACAGGCCCCCTACAACCTCCACTAGACTACTTCTACTAGACAGGCCCCCTACAACCTCCCCTAGACTTCTTCTACTAGACAGGCCCCCTACAACCTCCACTAGACTCCTACTACTAGACAGGCCCCCTACAACCTCCACTAGACTCCTTCTACTAGACATGCCCCTACAACCGCCCCTAGACTCCTACTACTAGACAGGCCCCTACAACCTCCACTAGACTCCTACTACTAGACAGGCCCCTACAACCTCCACTAGACTCCTACTACTAGACAGGCCCCCTACAACCTCCACTAGACTTCTTCTACTAGACAGGCCCCCTACAACCTCCCCTAGACTTCTTCTACTAGACAGGCCCCCTACAACCTCCACTAGACTCCTACTACTAGACAGGCCCCCTACAACCTCCACTAGACTCCTTCTACTAGACATGCCCCTACAACCGCCCCTAGACTCCTACTACTAGACAGGCCCCTACAACCTCCACTAGACTCCTACTACTAGACAGGCCCCTACAACCTCCACTAGACTCCTACTACTAGACAGGCCCCTACAACCTCCACTAGACTCCTACTACTAGACAGGCCCCTACAACCTCCACTAGACTCCTTCTACTAGACAGGCCCCTACAACCTCCCCTAGACTCCTACTACTAGACAGGCCCCTACAACCTCCCCTAGACTCCTACTACTAGACAGGTCTCCCTACAAGCTCCAATAGACTCCTTCCACTAAGCAGATCATTCCCATAAGCCCCACTAGACTCCTCCCACTGAGCAGATGAACTGGACTCCTCCCACCACACACTGACCCCCACAAGATCATTAAAGCATAACTGTCATGTTTTTTTTTATTGCAGAAATCAGTAGTATAAGCGATTTTAAGAAACTCTGTAATAGGTTTCATCAGCCAAAAAAGCCTCCTTCTGTCCTCAAGAAGCAATCTCCCAGCCTCCCCCCCGACTTCTTATCTGTGCATTATCAGACAAACACGTCTTCATTACAGAGAAGCCAGTGAAGACGGGCTCTGCTCTCTCCATTCTATCCTTATGGAGGGGGGAGGGGCTGAGGGAGATGAGGGAGCAGGAAGAGGTGACATGAAGGTCAGCTGTTTGTAGACTCTCTGGGCACCTAAACCGCAGGATTCTGGGGTCAGAAAGGTCAGTGCTTATCAATGAACTTACTGAGAGAAGATTGCAGGGTGTTGTGCTGTGCAGGACTGCTCCGTGCTCACTCACTCCTAACAGCCCCTCCCCTCTCCATAGCCACATAATGGAGACAGAAATCCTGCTTCATCTGATGTGAGGGGGGAGGCTGGGAGATTGCTTTTTCACTACAGAAGGAAACTCTTTTAGTACATAAAACCTATTACAGAGTTTCTTAAAATCGCTTGTAGGTTACAAACCCACTTGGCGGGTCTGCAGCGAGTCTCCATGCTGCGTTTTTGCAGCGAGACTCGCTGCAGATCCCGGCCCTATGCTTTTAATGGCAGACAAACACGCAGCAGGGATGTACATCCCTGCTGCGAGTTTGTCTGCAGCCCTCCCCATTAACCCCCCGGCCGCCGGAGCTGATACTACACCTGATCCCGGCTCCGGCGGTTCCCGATGTCTTCAGCAAGCCGGAGCGGGGACCAGGTGAAGTATATGCTCCAGCCAGCCGCCCGCAGCCCCGGCCGCCCGATCGTCCCCCCGCAGCCCCGGCCGCCCGATCGCCCCCCGCAGCCCCGGCCGCCCGATCGCACGCCCCCCCGCAGCCTTGATCGCACACACGCCCCCCCGCAGCCCCGGCCGCTCGATCGCACACACGCCCCCCCGCAGCCCCGGACGCCCATTCACGCCCCCCCGCAGCACCAATCGCACGCCCCCCCGATCAAGCGGCCGGGGCTGCGGGGGGGCGTGTGTGCGATCGGGGCTGCGGGGGGGCGTGTGTGCGATCGGGGCTGCGGGGGGGCGTGTGTGCGATCGGGGCTGCGGGGGGGCGTGTGTGCGATCGGGGCTGCGGGGGGGCGTGTGTGCGATCGGGGCTGCGGGGGGGGCGTGTGTGCGATCGGGCGGCCGGGGCTGCGGGCGGCTGGCTGGAGCATATACTTCACCTGGTTCCCGCTCCGGCTTGCTGAAGACATCGGGAACCGCCGGAGCCGGGATCAGGTGAAGTATCAGCTCCGGCGGCCGGGGGGTTAATGGGGCGGGCTGTAGACAAACTCGCAGCAGGGATGTACATCCCTGCTGCGTGTTTGTCTGCCATTAAAAGTATAGGGCCGGGATTTGCAGCGAGTCTCGCTGCAAAAACGCAGCATGGAGACTCGCTGCAGACCCGCCAAGTGGGTTTGTACCCGTACTGTAGATATTTAATGTTTTCAGAAAAATGACCCTGAAATGAGAGTTACGCTTTAAGGCTCTCGGGGGGTTACAACATTTCCAGGCGCTTTCCTCCTGACACTTCTCCACTCTTGTGGCCGATATTAACCTGAATAGAGCTGTGCTGCAATACAGGACTAAACCACAGGAGCGGCGCTGTTTCTGTAGGAGAAGGACATGTGTGCAGACACTGACCTCACTCCAGCCCCAGTGAATGCAGCGCCCTCTCTCTTTTAGGCCATGAGACTGCAGCTTCCTGACCCCCCGGTGGACAGCGAGGATGAGGATGATGGATCTGACACACAGAACTCTATTCCGATGGATGCAGGTATGTTGCAAGAGATATGAGCGATGCTTTGGGGGTGAGTTCACTACTGAAAGTCCGAGAAGCCTCTGCCTATCCCAGCAGCCAACAGAAGAAACTAGCAACTGCATCAAGAAAATCTTAGGCTGCATTCACACGACCCGTCTTAGCTCCATGAAGCACAAACAGCACGGACGGGGGATCTTTGTGGGAGTGGGAGTGGACAGGGGAAACTGAATTAGCGCACTACTGTAATAGCAGAGCTGTGCGGAACAACGTTCATCGGGCGCACATCACTTTATGTAGTAGTGATACGTGGCTCTGTGTAATAGTGATACGTGGCTTTGTGTAATAGTGACACATGGCTCTGTGTAATAGTGATACATGGCTCTGTGTAATAGTGATACGTGGCTCTGTGTAATAGTGATACATGGCTATGTGTAATAGTGATACGTGGCTCTGTGTAATAGTGACACATGGCTCTGTGTAATAGTGACACATGGCTCTGTGTAATAGTGACACATGGCTCTGTGTAATAGTGATACATGGCTACGTGTAATAGTGACACATGGCTACGTGTAATAGTGATACATGGCTACGTGTAATAGTGATACATGGCTACGTGTAATAGTGACACATGGCTACGTGTAATAGTGATACATGGCTACGTGTAATAGTGATACATGGCTACGTGTAATAGTGACACACGGCTACGTGTAATAGTGATACATGGCTACGTGTAATAGTGACACATGGCTACGTGTAATAGTGATACATGGCTACGTGTAATAGTGACACATGGCTACGTGTTATAGTGATACATGGCTACGTGTAATAGTGATACATGGCTACGTGTAATAGTGACACATGGCTACGTGTAATAGTGACACATGGCTACGTGTAATAGTGATACATGGCTACGTGTAATAGTGATACATGGCTACGTGTAATAGTGACACATGGCTACGTGTAATAGTGATACATGGCTACGTGTAATAGTGATACATGGCTACGTGTAATAGTGATACATGGCTACGTGTAATAGTGATACATGGCTACGTGTAATAGTGATACATGGCTACGTGTAATAGTGACACATGGCTCCGTGTAATAGTGATACATGGCTACGTGTAATAGTGATACATGGCTGCGGGTAATAGTGATACATGGCTACGTGTAATAGTGATACATGGCTACGTGTAATAGTGATACATGGCTACGTGTAATAGTGATACATGGCTACGTGTAATAGTGACACATGGCTCCGTGTAATAATGATACATGGCTACGTGTAATAGTGATACATGGCTACGTCTAATAGTGATACATGGCTACGTGTAATAGTGACACATGGCTACGTGTAATAGTGATAGATGGCTACGTGTAATAGTGACACATGGCTCCGTGTAATAATGATACATGGCTACGTGTAATAGTGATACATGGCTGCGGGTAATAGTGACACATGGCTCCGTGTAATAGTGATACATGGCTACATGTAATAGTGACACATGGCTCCGTGTAATAGTGACACATGGCTCCGTGTAATAATGATACATGACTACGTGTAATAGTGATACACGTGTAATAGTGACACATGGCTACGTGTAATAGTGATACATGACTACGTGTAATAGTGACACATGGCTGCGTGTAATAGTGATACATGGCTACGTGTAATAGTGATACATGGCTACGTGTAATAGTGATACATGGCTACGTGTAATAGTGATACATGGCTACATGTAATAGTGATACATGGCTATGTGTAATAGTGACACATGGCTGCGTGTAATAGTGACACATGGCTCCGTGTAATAGTGATACATGGCTACGTGTAATAGTGATACTACGTGTAATAGTGACACATGGCTACGTGTAATAGTGACACATGGCTACGTGTAATAGTGATACATGGCTCCGTGTAATAGTGATACATGGCTACGTGTAATAGTGATACATGGCTATGTGTAATAGTGATACATGGCTATGTGTAATAGTGATACATGGCTACGTGTAATAGTGATACATGGCTACGTGTAATAGTGATACATGGCTACGTGTAATAGTGATACATGGCTACGTGTAATAGTGATACATGGCTACATGTAATAGTGATACATGGCTATGTGTAATAGTGATACACGTGTAATAATTAGGGACGAGAGAACTTTTGAAAAGTTCGGTTCGATCCGGCGAACTTTTGTGAAGTTCGGGTTCGGCCGAACCGAACCTAAAACGAACCTTGCAATAACGGCTGAATAATTGCAGCTACAATAGTGGGTATACATGGGGTATACATCTGATAGGGGAGACATGTAGTTTCGTTTAGTTGCAGTTGCTCTTACAATGAAAAAGTGCAAAAATAGCGAAAAAAAATTAGCCAAGGTGTAAGTGATTAGACGGGACATAGGACACAAAGCTCCTTGGACCCAGGAGGGTCGAAAACAGACATTTGACAGTGGAACCAGCAGCAGTAATAGTACTGTATTATACCCAGTGTGGGGGAGGGGGAGGAGGAGGCAGCAGTAATAGTACTGTATTATACCCAGTGTGGGGGAGGGGGAGGAGGAGGCAGCAGTAATAGTACTGTATTATACCCAGTGTGGGGGAGGGGGAGGAGGAGGCAGCAGTAATAGTACTGTATTGGACCCAGTGTGGGGGAGGGGGAGGAGGAGGCAGCAGTAATAGTACTGTATTATACCCAGTGTGGAGGAGGAGGAGGAGGCAGCAGTAATAGTACTGTATTATACCCAGTGTGGGGGAGGGGGAGGAGGAGGCAGCAGTAATAGTACTGTATTGGACCCAGTGTGGGGGAGGAGGAGGAGGCAGCAGTAATAGTACTGTATTGGACCCAGTGTGGAGGAGGAGGAGGAGGCAGCAGTAATAGTACTGTATTGGACCCAGTGTGGGGGAGGGGGAGGAGGAGGCAGCAGTAATAGTACTGTATTGGACCCAGTGTGGGGGAGGAGGAGGCAGCAGTAATAGTACTGTATTGGACCCAGTGTGGAGGAGGAGGAGGAGGAGGAGGCAGCAGTAATAGTACTGTATTGGACCCAGTGTGGAGGAGGAGGAGGAGGCAGCAGTAATAGTACTGTATTGGACCCAGTGTGGAGGAGGAGGAGGAGGCAGCAGTAATAGTACTGTATTGGACCCAGTGTGGAGGAGGAGGAGGAGGCAGCAGTAATAGTACTGTATTGGACCCAGTGTGGAGGAGGAGGAGGAGGCAGCAGTAATAGTACTGTATTGGACCCAGTGTGGAGGAGGAGGAGGAGGCAGCAGTAATAGTACTGTATTATACCCAGTGTGGGGGAGGGGGAGGAGGCAGCAGTATTAGTACTGTATTGGACCCAGTGTGGGGGAGGGGGAGGAGGAGGAGGAGGCAGCAGTAATAGTACTGTATTGGACCCAGTGTGGAGGAGGAGGAGGCAGCAGTAATAGTACTGTATTGGACCCAGTGTGGAGGAGGAGGAGGCAGCAGTAATAGTACTGTATTGGACCCAGTGTGGGGGAGGAGGAGGCAGCAGTAATAGTACTGTATTGGACCCAGTGTGGGGGAGGAGGAGGAGGCAGCAGTAATAGTACTGTATTGGACCCAGTGTGGAGGAGGAGGAGGAGGCAGCAGTAATAGTACTGTATTGGACCCAGTGTGGAGGAGGAGGAGGAGGCAGCAGTAATAGTACTGTATTGGACCCAGTGTGGAGGAGGAGGAGGAGGCAGCAGTAATAGTACTGTATTGGACCCAGTGTGGAGGAGGAGGAGGAGGCAGCAGTAATAGTACTGTATTATACCCAGTGTGGGGGAGGGGGAGGAGGAGGCAGCAGTAATAGTACTGTATTGGACCCAGTGTGGGGGAGGAGGAGGAGGCAGCAGTAATAGTACTGTATTGGACCCAGTGTGGAGGAGGAGGAGGAGGCAGCAGTAATAGTACTGTATTGGACCCAGTGTGGGGGAGGAGGAGGAGGCAGCAGTTATAGTACTGTATTGGACCCAGTGTGGGGGAGGAGGAGGCAGCAGTAATAGTACTGTATTGGACCCAGTGTGGGGGAGGGGGAGGAGGAGGCAGCAGTAATAGTACTGTATTGGACACAGTGTGGAGGAGGGGGAGGAGAAGGCAGCAGTAATAGTACTGTATTGGACCCAGTGTGGAGGAGGGGGAGGAGAAGGCAGCAGTAATAGTACTGTATTGGACCCAGTGTGGGGGAGGAGGAGGAGGCAGCAGTAATAGTACTGTATTGGACCCAGTGTGGAGGAGGAGGAGGAGGCAGCAGTAATAGTACTGTATTGGACCCAGTGTGGAGGAGGAGGAGGAGGCAGCAGTAATAGTACTGTATTGGACCCAGTGTGGAGGAGGAGGAGGAGGCAGCAGTAATAGTACTGTATTGGACCCAGTGTGGAGGAGGAGGAGGAGGCAGTAGTAATAGTACTGTATTGGACCCAGTGTGGGGGAGGGGGAGGAGGAGGCAGCAGTAATAGTACTGTATTGGACCCAGTGTGGGGGAGGAGGAGGCAGCAGTAATAGTACTGTATTGGACCCAGTGTGGGGGAGGAGGAGGCAGCAGTAATAGTACTGTATTGGACCCAGTGTGGAGGAGGAGGAGGAGGAGGCAGCAGTAATAGTACTGTATTGGACCCAGTGTGGAGGAGGAGGAGGAGGAGGCAGCAGTAATAGTACTATATTGGACCCAGTGTGGAGGAGGAGGAGGAGGAGGCAGCAGTAATAGTACTGTATTGGACCCAGTGTGGGGGAGGAGGAGGCAGCAGTAATAGTACTGTATTGGACCCCGTGTGGGGGAGGGGGAGGAGGAGGCAGCAGTAATAGTACTGTATTGGACCCAGTGTGGGGGAGGAGGAGGCAGCAGTAATAGTACTGTATTGGACCCAGTGTGGGGGAGGAGGAGGCAGCAGTAATAGTACTGTATTGGACCCAGTGTGGAGGAGGAGGAGGCAGCAGTAATAGTACTGTATTGGACCCAGTGTGGGGGAGGAGGAGGCAGCAGTAATAGTACTGTATTGGACCCAGTGTGGGGGAGGAGGAGGAGGAGGCAGCAGTAATAGTACTGTATTGGACCCAGTGTGGAGGAGGAGGAGGAGGAGGCAGCAGTAATAGTACTATATTGGACCCAGTGTGGAGGAGGAGGAGGAGGAGGCAGCAGTAATAGTACTGTATTGGACCCAGTGTGGGGGAGGAGGAGGCAGCAGTAATAGTACTGTATTGGACCCAGTGTGGGGGAGGAGGAGGCAGCAGTAATAGTACTGTATTGGACCCAGTGTGGGGGAGGAGGAGGCAGCAGTAATAGTACTGTATTGGACCCAGTGTGGGGGAGGAGGAGGCAGCAGTAATAGTACTGTATTAGACCCAGTGTGGGGGAGGGGGAGGAGGAGGAGGAGGCAGTAGTAATAGTACTGTATTGGACCCAGTGTGGGGGAGGAGGAGAAGGAGGAGGCAGCAGTAATAGTACTGTATTGGACACAGTGTGGAGGGGGAGGAGGAGGAGGAGGCAGCAGTAATAGTACTGTATTGGACCCAGTGTGGGGGAGGGGGAGGAGGAGGAGGAGGCAGCAGTAATAGTACTGTATTGGACCCAGTGTGGGGGAGGGGGAGGAGGCAGCATTAATAGTACTGTATTGGACCCAGTGTGGGGGAGGAGGAGGCAGCAGTAATAGTACTGTATTGGACCCAGTGTGGGGGAGGGGGAGGAGGCAGCAGTAATAGTACTGTATTGGACCCAGTGTGGAGGAGGAGGAGGCAGCAGTAATAGTACTGTATTGGACCCAGTGTGGAGGAGGAGGAGGCAGCAGTAATAGTACTGTATTGGACCCAGTGTGGAGGAGGAGGAGGCAGCAGTAATAGTACTGTATTGGACCCAGTGTGGAGGAGGAGGAGGAGGCAGCAGTAATAGTACTGTATTGGACCCAGTGTGGAGGAGGAGGAGGAGGCAGCAGTAATAGTACTGTATTGGACCCAGTGTGGGGGAGGGGGAGGAGGAGGCAGCAGTAATAGTACTGTATTGGACCCAGTGTGGGGGAGGAGGAGGCAGCAGTAATAGTACTGTATTGGACCCAGTGTGGGGGAGGAGGAGGCAGCAGTAATAGTACTGTATTGGACCCAGTGTGGGGGAGGAGGAGGAGGAGGCAGCAGTAATAGTACTGTATTGGACCCAGTGTGGAGGAGGAGGAGGAGGAGGCAGCAGTAATAGTACTATATTGGACCCAGTGTGGAGGAGGAGGAGGAGGAGGCAGCAGTAATAGTACTGTATTGGACCCAGTGTGGGGGAGGAGGAGGCAGCAGTAATAGTACTGTATTGGACCCAGTGTGGGGGAGGAGGAGGCAGCAGTAATAGTACTGTATTGGACCCAGTGTGGGGGAGGAGGAGGCAGCAGTAATAGTACTGTATTAGACCCAGTGTGGGGGAGGGGGAGGAGGAGGAGGAGGCAGTAGTAATAGTACTGTATTGGACCCAGTGTGGGGGAGGAGGAGAAGGAGGAGGCAGCAGTAATAGTACTGTATTGGACACAGTGTGGAGGGGGAGGAGGAGGAGGAGGCAGCAGTAATAGTACTGTATTGGACCCAGTGTGGGGGAGGGGGAGGAGGAGGAGGAGGCAGCAGTAATAGTACTGTATTGGACCCAGTGTGGAGGAGGAGGAGGCAGCAGTAATAGTACTGTATTGGACCCAGTGTGGGGGAGGAGGAGGCAGCAGTAATAGTACTGTATTGGACCCAGTGTGGAGGAGGAGGAGGCAGCAGTAATAGTACTGTATTGGACCCAGTGTGGAGGAGGAGGAGGCAGCAGTAATAGTACTGTATTGGACCCAGTGTGGAGGAGGAGGAGGCAGCAGTAATAGTACTGTATTGGACCCAGTGTGGAGGAGGAGGAGGCAGCAGTAATAGTACTGTATTGGACCCAGTGTGGAGGAGGAGGAGGCAGCAGTAATAGTACTGTATTGGACCCAGTGTGGAGGAGGAGGAGGCAGCAGTAATAGTACTGTATTGGACCCAGTGTGGAGGAGGAGGAGGCAGCAGTAATAGTACTGTATTGGACCCAGTGTGGAGGAGGAGGAGGCAGCAGTAATAGTACTGTATTGGACCCAGTGTGGGGGAGGAGGAGGCAGCAGTAATAGTACTGTATTGGACCCAGTGTGGAGGAGGAGGAGGCAGCAGTAATAGTACTGTATTGGACCCAGTGTGGAGGAGGAGGAGGCAGCAGTAATAGTACTGTATTGGACCCAGTGTGGAGGAGGAGGAGGAGGAGGAGGAGGCAGCAGTAATAGTACTGTATTGGACCCAGTGTGGAGGAGGAGGAGGAGGAGGAGGCAGCAGTATTAGTACTGTATTGGACCCAGTGTGGGGGAGGGGGAGGCGGAGGCAGCAGTAATAGTACTGTATTGGACCCAGTGTGGAGGAGGAGGAGGAAGCAGTAATAGTACTGTATTGGACCCAGTGTGGGGGAGGAGGAGGAGGAGGCAGCAGTAATAGTACTGTATTGGACCCAGTGTGGAGGAGGAGGAGGAGGAGGCAGCAGTAATAGTACTGTATTGGACCCAGTGTGGAGGAGGAGGAGGAGGAGGCAGCAGTAATAGTACTGTATTGGACCCAGTGTGGGGGAGGAGGAGGCAGCAGTAATAGTACTGTATTGGACCCAGTGTGGGGGAGGAGGAGGCAGCAGTAATAGTACTGTATTGGACCCAGTGTGGGGGAGGAGGAGGCAGCAGTAATAGTACTGTATTAGACCCAGTGTGGGGGAGGGGGAGGAGGAGGAGGAGGCAGTAGTAATAGTACTGTATTGGACCCAGTGTGGGGGAGGAGGAGAAGGAGGAGGCAGCAGTAATAGTACTGTATTGGACACAGTGTGGAGGGGGAGGAGGAGGAGGAGGCAGCAGTAATAGTACTGTATTGGACCCAGTGTGGGGGAGGGGGAGGAGGAGGAGGAGGCAGCAGTAATAGTACTGTATTGGACCCAGTGTGGAGGAGGAGGAGGCAGCAGTAATAGTACTGTATTGGACCCAGTGTGGGGGAGGAGGAGGCAGCAGTAATAGTACTGTATTGGACCCAGTGTGGAGGAGGAGGAGGCAGCAGTAATAGTACTGTATTGGACCCAGTGTGGAGGAGGAGGAGGCAGCAGTAATAGTACTGTATTGGACCCAGTGTGGAGGAGGAGGAGGCAGCAGTAATAGTACTGTATTGGACCCAGTGTGGAGGAGGAGGAGGCAGCAGTAATAGTACTGTATTGGACCCAGTGTGGAGGAGGAGGAGGCAGCAGTAATAGTACTGTATTGGACCCAGTGTGGAGGAGGAGGAGGCAGCAGTAATAGTACTGTATTGGACCCAGTGTGGAGGAGGAGGAGGCAGCAGTAATAGTACTGTATTGGACCCAGTGTGGAGGAGGAGGAGGCAGCAGTAATAGTACTGTATTGGACCCAGTGTGGGGGAGGAGGAGGCAGCAGTAATAGTACTGTATTGGACCCAGTGTGGAGGAGGAGGAGGCAGCAGTAATAGTACTGTATTGGACCCAGTGTGGAGGAGGAGGAGGCAGCAGTAATAGTACTGTATTGGACCCAGTGTGGAGGAGGAGGAGGAGGAGGAGGCAGCAGTAATAGTACTGTATTGGACCCAGTGTGGAGGAGGAGGAGGAGGAGGAGGCAGCAGTATTAGTACTGTATTGGACCCAGTGTGGGGGAGGGGGAGGCGGAGGCAGCAGTAATAGTACTGTATTGGACCCAGTGTGGAGGAGGAGGAGGAAGCAGTAATAGTACTGTATTGGACCCAGTGTGGGGGAGGAGGAGGAGGAGGCAGCAGTAATAGTACTGTATTGGACCCAGTGTGGAGGAGGAGGAGGAGGAGGCAGCAGTAATAGTACTATATTGGACCCAGTGTGGAGGAGGAGGAGGAGGAGGAGGCAGCAGTAATAGTACTGTATTGGACCCAGTGTGGGGGAGGAGGAGGCAGCAGTAATAGTACTGTATTGGACCCAGTGTGGGGGAGGAGGAGGCAGCAGTAATAGTACTGTATTGGACCCAGTGTGGGGGAGGAGGAGGCAGCAGTAATAGTACTGTATTAGACCCAGTGTGGGGGAGGGGGAGGAGGAGGAGGAGGCAGCAGTAATAGTACTGTATTGGACCCAGTGTGGGGGAGGAGGAGGCAGCAGTAATAGTACTGTATTGGACCCAGTGTGGAGGAGGAGGAGGAGGCAGCAGTAATAGTACTGTATTGGACCCAGTGTGGGGGAGGAGGAGGCAGCAGTAATAGTACTGTATTAGACCCAGTGTGGGGGAGGGGGAGGAGGAGGAGGAGGCAGTAGTAATAGTACTGTATTGGACCCAGTGTGGGGGAGGAGGAGAAGGAGGAGGCAGCAGTAATAGTACTGTATTGGACACAGTGTGGAGGGGGAGGAGGAGGAGGAGGCAGCAGTAATAGTACTGTATTGGACCCAGTGTGGGGGAGGGGGAGGAGGAGGAGGAGGCAGCAGTAATAGTACTGTATTGGACCCAGTGTGGGGGAGGGGGAGGAGGAGGCAGCAGTAATAGTACTGTATTGGACCCAGTGTGGGGGAGGGGGAGGAGGCAGCAGTAATAGTACTGTATTGGACCCAGTGTGGAGGAGGAGGAGGCAGCAGTAATAGTACTGTATTGGACCCAGTGTGGAGGAGGAGGAGGCAGCAGTAATAGTACTGTATTGGACCCAGTGTGGGGGAGGGGGAGGAGGCAGCATTAATAGTACTGTATTGGACCCAGTGTGGGGGAGGAGGAGGCAGCAGTAATAGTACTGTATTGGACCCAGTGTGGAGGAGGAGGAGGCAGCAGTAATAGTACTGTATTGGACCCAGTGTGGAGGAGGAGGAGGCAGCAGTAATAGTACTGTATTGGACCCAGTGTGGAGGAGGAGGAGGCAGCAGTAATAGTACTGTATTGGACCCAGTGTGGAGGAGGAGGAGGCAGCAGTAATAGTACTGTATTGGACCCAGTGTGGAGGAGGAGGAGGCAGCAGTAATAGTACTGTATTGGACCCAGTGTGGAGGAGGAGGAGGCAGCAGTAATAGTACTGTATTGGACCCAGTGTGGAGGAGGAGGAGGCAGCAGTAATAGTACTGTATTGGACCTAGTGTGGGGGAGGAGGAGGAGGAGGCAGCAGTATTAGTACTGTATTGGACCCAGTGTGGGGGAGGGGGAGGCGGAGGCAGCAGTAATAGTACTGTATTGGACCCAGTGTGGAGGAGGAGGAGGCAGCAGTAATAGTACTGTATTGGACCCAGTGTGGAGGAGGAGGAGGAGGAGGCAGCAGTAATAGTACTGTATTGGACCTAGTGTGGGGGAGGAGGAGGAGGAGGCAGCAGTATTAGTACTGTATTGGACCCAGTGTGGGGGAGGGGGAGGCGGAGGCAGCAGTAATAGTACTGTATTGGACCCAGTGTGGGGGAGGAGGAGGAGGAGGCAGCAGTAATAGTACTGTATTGGACCCAGTGTGGAGGAGGAGGAGGCAGCAGTAATAGTACTGTATTGGACCCAGTGTGGAGGAGGAGGAGGCAGCAGTAATAGTACTGTATTGGACCCAGTGTGGGGGAGGAGGAGGCAGCAGTAATAGTACTGTATTGGACCCAGTGTGGAGGAGGAGGAGGCAGTAGTAATAGTACTGTATTGGACCCAGTGTGGAGGAGGAGGAGGCAGTAGTAATAGTACTGTATTGGACCCAGTGTGGAGGAGGAGGAGGAGGAGGAGGCAGCAGTATTAGTACTGTATTGGACCCAGTGTGGGGGAGGGGGAGGCGGAGGCAGCAGTAATAGTACTGTATTGGACCCAGTGTGGGGGAGGAGGAGGAGGAGGAGGCAGCAGTATTAGTACTGTATTGGACCCAGTGTGGAGGAGGAGGAGGAGGAGGAGGCAGCAGTATTAGTACTGTATTGGACCCAGTGTGGAGGAGGAGGAGGAGGAGGCAGCAGTAATAGTACTGTATTGGACCCAGTGTGGAGGAGGAGGAGGCAGCAGTAATAGTACTGTATTGGACCCAGTGTGGAGGAGGAGGAGGAGGCAGCAGTATTAGTACTGTATTGGACCCAGTGTGGAGGAGGAGGAGGCAGCAGTAATAGTACTGTATTGGACCCAGTGTGGAGGAGGAGGAGGAGGAGGCAGCAGTAATAGTACTGTATTGGACCCAGTGTGGAGGAGGAGGAGGAGGAGGAGGAGGAGACAGCAGTAATAGTACTGTATTGGACCCAGTGTGAAGGAGGAGGAGGAGGAGGCAGCAGTAATAGTACTGTATTGGACCCAGTGTGGAGGAGGAGGAGGAGGCAGCAGTAATAGTACTGTATTGGACCCAGTGTGGAGGAGGAGGAGGCAGCAGTAATAGTACTGTATTGGACCCAGTGTGGAGGAGGAGGAGGCAGCAGTAATAGTACTGTATTGGACCCAGTGTGGAGGAGGAGGAGGCAGCAGTAATAGTACTGTATTGGACCCAGTGTGGAGGAGGAGGAGGAGGCAGCAGTAATAGTACTGTATTGGACCCAGTGTGGAGGAGGAGGAGGCAGCAGTAATAGTACTGTATTGGACCCAGTGTGGAGGAGGAGGAGGCAGCAGTATTAGTACTGTATTGGACCCAGTGTGGAGGAGGAGGAGGCAGCAGTATTAGTACTGTATTGGACCCAGTGTGGAGGAGGAGGAGGCAGTAGCACTTGATTGCACCCAGCCCAGTATGGTTGAGAAGAGACTATTGGACCCAGTGTGTTTGAGAACAGACTATTTGAGGAGGAGGAGAAGGAGGAGGCAGTACCTGATTGCACCCAGGCCAGTATGGTTGAGAACAGAAAATTGACGGAGGAGGAGGAGGAGGATGTTCAGCCTTGGAGTGGTGGCCTGGAAATCCTCGCTGATGATGTTGTTCAGCGCACTTTCCAGAATAAGGACGAGTGGGATGATGTCGTTGATCCCATAGTCATGCCTGCTCACAGAGTCGTGTCCCTGAAGAGGGATCAACAATTGGCAGGACATGTTGGAAGAAACCTGTGCACTATGAGGTTTATCGGGGTGTGAGGACACTTGTGCTGGAGCTCCCGGCTGTCTCCTGAGGGGGAAAAGGAATCACTCCCTCACCTTCTGCTGCTGGCTGACCTCTGCTGACGACCTAGGACCTGCTGAACCTTCTCTTCTCTTTATTGCTGGGACTCCTCCTGTGACTTTGCTTTCTCCCTTCACCTGCGGGGTGGGAGAGCAGTGGCAGCCTCCTCCTGTGTAGCTGCATGCTTCAGCCTCCATCCTAGGTGCTTGCCTGGACGGATCCCAAAGTGGGGTGAGTGCCCTGAGGGGAGGGAGAGCCTTTGCTGCAGGACATAGCAGTGTGTCCTCCCAGTGCACGTGGGACCAGTGACAGCCCCTGGCGGCAGCCTGCCTCTGTCCACTCTGCTCCTCATCTCCTGCTGGGAATCACACCACTGGGGGATAGCCCCCTATAGTTCATCCTGCCGGGTTTATGTCACAGTTACACAAGTGCTCCTTGCAAAATACTTGTCCTCCACAGTGAGCCCTTAGGGCGGGTTCACACTACGGAATTCCGTCAGCACGCGCTTTTCCGGCATATTCCGCGATCCGCTAAAAGAAGTGACATGACACTTCTTTCAGCGTATAGCGGAATACGCCGGCCCATAGAATGGTGTCTATGGGGCCGGCGGAAAAGCGCCCAGATGTGCGGGCTGACAGCTCACGGAATTCCGCGGACATTGTCCGCGAGAATTCCGTAGTGTGAACCCGCCCTTAGTCCAGCAGCTCTGTCTGACTGATAACAATCTCCTGCCTTTGTCCAGTCTGCATGTCGGCACTCCTACAGACATTAACTCCTGCACTGCTGAGCTCCTGTAAGCCTGCTAGCTCTTATCCCATCACCCTCAGCTGTCCAGTGACTGTCAGGTACCTCTCTCCATCTGCTCCTGCACGCACTCTGATTAACCCCTTCAGTACCAGGGATGAGTGTTCTGTGAGTGCTACACTCCACTTTCTGTGACTTTTCAGCCAATAAGAAAGTTAATCCCTTGATTAAAAGACCTTCTTTGTGGTATCTCATAAGCCACATTACACCGACTTCTGCACTCACTGTGATTAACCACCTCTTGACCAGCACTGAGTCCTCTGCTGGATTTCCCTTATACTTACTGACAGCACTTGTACCTGGAAAGAAAGCTGCTCATTGAACTGTACTTTGCCTTTGTGAGTAAAGAGGTCCACTGCCTGCAATAGGGTGCGTTTACACAGAAAGATTTATCTGACAGATTTTGAAAGCCACAGCCAGGAATGGATTTGAAAAGAGGATAGATCCCAGTCTTTCCTTTATGACCTGGTCCCTGTTTATAGTCTGTTCCTGGTTTTGGCTTCAAAGATCTGTCAGATAAATCTGTCTGTGTAAATGCGCCAATAGACTTAGCTGTTGTACCATTATAAGGGAGTCAAATTCACTGAATGAGGGGGAAATCCAGAGAGGCTGCAAAAATTCCTGAATACGCTGACAGTATGAGCCAAACTGAGGAACCACTGTGATAAGTCTAAATTTAGATGTTGACCCCTCTCTATGGAGAAAGAGTCTAAAACCCAGGTACAGGATGGTTTTTGAATATATCTAGAGCTGTAACCTGCAGTATTACCAACTCGTCACTTATAAATCACGGACACAGATAAGACGATGTATCATGATTATAAGCCTGGAGAAATGGCCCAAGTTTTATTATGGTAATCACATTTTATAGTCAGATAGAATATAGGGTGGTAACAAATGCTAATAAGACATAGATGAGGCGGTGCTAGTGATTTAGATATTCAGTCATGTGCAATGGCATCTATATTAGTATTCATTATTATTATTCAAAAAGGTCAAAAAGGTTAGAACAATACATTCTGTACAAAGATACTTTTTCATGAATCCAAGAGCACAATGTATTTGTTTTCCATAAATTGTTTATAGATAAGTGTCTCTGGGTCCTTGGGGATTGTGTCTACAAATGATAACTTTCCAGGAGTTGTTCTAAGTGACGTGCGTCCAGCATTCCTCTTCTTCATCCAGAACATCTCTCTGTCACCCTCTGATCATCTCCTCATTCAGAGGGCAATATATATAGGTGTAGTCATATAGGTACGGTGCGAGTAGGTAAAATCCCAATTCCTGGCCTTATCAGTCCCCCATTTGACATCCGTGAAGCCTTGGACTGGAATCACTGTGGTTGGTACATAGCCAGAGGTTCCAAAGATACTGTCTGAGCCGCGGGTTGCTCAGGGGTCACATCTTCTCCATAGGGTGAACCCATCCTCCAAGTACTTGTCCAGCATCCAACCTCCAGAATGTCCAGGCGACACAGATTCAAGAGAACCGATAAGAGAAAGAAAACATAATCCCGTTAGTCACCTATATGATGGTAGACCTTCTTTTTGTTCGTCGAGGTTTTATACGAGAGAGAATATACATAAACACTTTTACTGACTAACAGATCAGTATTGTGCATAAGACCACTTGGATGAGACCCTGAAGGACTCCCATTAGTTTATGGGCATCACCATAGGATAGACAAAAATAGTACCATACGTTTTATTGAAAGTTATAGATGGCGGAACAAACTTACAGCAGATGAGGTAGGTAGATCTGCAATAACCGAAAGAAAATACTAAACAATGGGCGAGTCTGTACAGTATACATCAATATACAGCTTAGTTACAACAAAACAAATAAAAGCTTATTATCAATACCCAAAATAACATATATATGTATGACAAATACCTCTCTGGATTTTATCCAAATAACCAAACCTTATTGTCTCATCACTGTATATAACAGACCTGACTCTACCACTTCGGCATCATGTGGGGATTGGAAAGTCACAACAACTAACTTTAAAAAGTTTCTGAAAAGGAAAGTTTAGATGAGAGCAAATCTTATCTCATAGCAAAAGCAAAAATAAAAAGTTGATTGACACATAAACCAAAAACAGCACAACAGATAAATGCAATAAAATCTCCACAATGTGACCTACTGTGTAACCACTAGATTCACTTATAATAACCAATTAGTGAATTCACACTCGTCAGTACCGGATTCTCAGAATTTCACAGGACTAATGACTGGTCACATCTCTTCCTGTACATAATCATACAGTATAATACATAGACCAATAATATGAAGTAACTGGGCGCTTATTACCGATATAATATTTGGATCCTACTGAATTGTCTCTTGTCTCACTGAGATCATCACATATTACACATAAGATAACCACCATAGAAATAAAAGCAAAGTGTAAACGATACATCACCTAAGGTTTCAAAGCCTTTTTATGAGAATAATATATATCATATGATCCTTTTTGTAATAGTAGCATTGGTATGGATCCTTTATCCTTAAACCCATCTTTTGACTGACAGGCCTCTTTACAGACACTTGGACGCTTGGCCTCAGTTATATATAGGCCACTAGTATCACCTCAGACATTGGCTTTGTCGTCTCCCATAGCTTTGGCTGACCTGTAAAGAAGACACCAGTACGGACAAGGACATACCTATATAGGCCACCTGTAAGGACATACCTATATATACCACCTGTAAGGACACACCTATATACACCACCTGTAAGGACACACCTATATATACCACCTGTAAGGACATACCTATATAGACCACCTGTAAGGACATACCTATATAGACCACCTGTAAGGACATACCTATATAGACCACCTGTAAGGACACACCTATATATACCACCTGTAAGGACACACCTATATATACCACCTGTAAGGACATACCTATATATACCACCTGTAAGGACACACCTATATATACCACCTGTAAGGACATACCTATATAGGCCACCTGTAAGGACATACCTATATATGCCACCTGTAAGGACATACCTATATAGGCCCCCTGTAAGGACATACCTATATATACCACCTGTAAGGACACACCTATATATACCACCTGTAAGGACATACCTATATAGGCCACCTGTAAGGACATACCTATATATGCCACCTGTAAGGACATACCTATATAGGCCCCCTGTAAGGACACACCTATATACACCACCTGTAAGGACACACCTATATATACCACCTGTAAGGACACACCTATATATACCACCTGTAAGGACATACCTATATAGACCACCTGTAAGGACATACCTATATAGACCACCTGTAAGGACACACCTATATATACCACCTGTAAGGACACACCTATATATACCACCTGTAAGGACATACCTATATATACCACCTGTAAGGACACACCTATATATACCACCTGTAAGGACATACCTATATAGGCCACCTGTAAGGACATACCTATATATGCCACCTGTAAGGACATACCTATATAGGCCCCCTGTAAGGACATACCTATATAGACCACCTGTAAGGACATACCTATATAGGCCACCTGTAAGGACATACCTATATATACCACCTGTGGCAGCAGGATGACGTTCACTTACAGTCCCTGAAACAGGCAGGAAGATGACAGACTATGCAGACAGGCACTTTATGGTGTTACTTACAGTAGGTTATGGCAGGTGTAGATAATACAGCCCTACACAACCCTCTCTGCTATATTTGTTGACCCCTGGGCCGCCCAATGTGAGGATACTACATCACATTACACATGGCTTCCTTCTGCTGGTTTTGTCAGATAACTTACAGTGAGATACAAGGCTGTCGGCAAATAGTTATTGGATGCCATCTTCACCCTGTACCTCCTCTCCATCCGCTGGTCTCACAGCTTGTCGCTGATTGTCTCTGGAAAAGACTTAATACAAACAGATCCACATCTCCCCCTCCACCTGTACACTATGTACGGTTACCTCAGGAAGAGACCGGAAACATCTCCCCCTCCACCTGTATACTATGTACGGTTACCTCAGGAAGAGACCGGAAACATCTCCCCATCCACCTGTACACTATGTACGGTTACCTCAGGAAGAGACCGGAAACATCTCCCCATCCCCCTGTACACTATGTACGTTTACCTCAGGAAGAGACCGGAAACATCTCCCCTCCACCTGTATACTATGTACGGTTACCTCAGGAAGAGACCGGAAACATCTCCCCATCCACCTGTATACTATGTACGGTTACCTCAGGAAGAGACCGGAAACATCTCCCCATCCACCTGTATACTATGTACGGTTACCTCAGGAAGAGACCGGAAACATCTCCCCATCCCCCTGTACACTATGTACGGTTACCTCAGGAAGAGACCGGAAACATCTCCCCCTCCACCTGTACACTATGTACGGTTACCTCAGGAAGAGACCGGAAACATCTCCCCCTCCACCTGTATACTATGTACGGTTACCTCAGGAGGAGACCGGAAACATCTCCCCATCCATCTGTATACTATGTACGGTTACCTCAGGAAGAGACCGGAAACATCTCCCATCCACCTGTACACTATGTACGGTTACCTCAGGAAGAGACCGGAAACATCTCCCCATCCACCTGTACACTATGTACGGTTACCTCAGGAAGAGACCGGAAACATCTCCCCATCCACCTGTATACTATGTACGGTTACCTCAGGAAGAGACCGGAAACATCTCCCCATCCACCTGTACACTATGTACGGTTACCTCAGGAAGAGACCGGAAACATCTCCCCATCCACCTGTATACTATGTACGGTTACCTCAGGAAGAGACCGGAAACATCTCCCCATTCCCCTGTACACTATGTACAGTTACCTCAGGAAGAGACCGGAAACATCTCCCCATCCACCTGTACACTATGTACGGTTACCTCAGGAAGAGACCGGAAACCTCTCCCCATCCACCTGTATACTATGTACGGTTACCTCAGGAAGAGACCGGAAACATCTCCCCATCCCCCTGTACACTATGTACGGTTACCTCAGGAAGAGACCGGAAACATCTCCCCATCCACCTGTATACTATGTACGGTTACCTCAGGAAGAGACCGGAAACATCTCCCCCTCCACCTGTATACTATGTACGGTTACCTCAGGAAGAGACCGGAAACATCTCCCCCTCCACCTGTATACTATGTACGGTTACCTCAGGAAGACACCGGAAACATCTCCCCATCCACCTGTACACTATGTACGGTTACCTCAGGAAGAGACCGGAAACATCTCCCCCTCCACCTGTATACTATGTACGGTTACCTCAGGAAGAGACCGGAAACATCTCCCCCTCCACCTGTACACTATGTACGGTTACCTCAGGAAGAGACCGGAAACATCTCCCCATCTATCTGTACACTATGTATGGTTACCTCAGGAAGAGACCGGAAACATCTCCCCATCCACCTGTACACTATGTACGGTTACCTCAGGAAGAGACCGGAAACATCTCCCCATCCACCTGTATACTATGTACGGTTACCTCAGGAAGAGACCGGAAACATCTCCCCCTCCACCTGTACACTATGTACTGTTACCTCAGGAAGAGACCGGAAACATCTCCCCATCTATCTGTACACTATGTATGGTTACCTCAGGAAGAGACCGGAAACATCTCCCCATCCACCTGTACACTATGTACGGTTACCTCAGGAAGAGACCGGAAACATCTCCCCATCCACCTGTATACTATGTACGGTTACCTCAGGAAGAGACCGGAAACATCTCCCCCTCCACCTGTACACTATGTACGGTTACCTCAGGAAGAGACCGGAAACATCTCCCCATCCACCTGTATACTATGTACGGTTACCTCAGGAAGAGACCGGAAACATCTCCCCATCTATCTGTACACTATGTACGGTTACCTCAGGAAGAGACCGGAAACCTCTCCCCCTCCACCTGTATACTATGTACGGTTACCTCAGGAAGAGACCGGAAACATCTCCCCATCCACCTGTACACTATGTACGGTTACCTCAGGAAGAGACCGGAAACATCTCCCCATCCACCTGTACACTATGTACGGTTACCTCAGGAAGAGACCGGAAACATCTCCCCCTCCACCTGTATACTATGTACGGTTACCTCAGGAAGAGACCGGAAACATCTCCCCATCCACCTGTATACTATGTACGGTTACCTCAGGAAGAGACCGGAAACATCTCCCCTCCACCTGTATACTATGTACGGTTACCTCAGGAAGAGACCGGAAACATCTCCCCATCCACCTGTATACTATGTACGGTTACCTCAGGAAGAGACCGGAAACATCTCCCCATCTATCTGTACACTATGTACGGTTACCTCAGGAAGAGACCGGAAACATCTCCTCCTCCACCTGTATACTATGTACGGTTACCTCAGGAAGAGACCGGAAACATCTCCCCATCTATCTGTACACTATGTACGGTTACCTCAGGAAGAGACCGGAAACATCTCCTCCTCCACCTGTATACTATGTACGGTTACCTCAGGAAGAGACTGGAAACATCTCCCCATCCACCTGTATACTATGTACGGTTACCTCAGGAAGAGACCGGAAACATCTCCCCATTCCCTTGTACGCTTTGTATGCTGTTACCTTGGGAAGAGACCGGAAACCACAGCATCACCAGCTTCATCCATCATCCATCACCTTTTTGGCCTCAGGGTTTGTCTGCGTGAACGTTGCGTCAGCCGCTCTATGGCGGCTTTTCTTCTTCTTTGAACAGTTTTTTTTTTTTACAAGTGTTTTTGGTAAGCCCAGGGACCAAACAAATCTCTCACTTGCCAATTACCCCATAATAGTGGGCTTCATATAGACATCTGCACAGTCACCTCCAACCACCTTACATGTCTCAGTGATTGTCCTCACCTCCAGCTTATGGCAGGAGCGGTTTCTGCAGTGGAACGTCACGCTGCATGGCGGTCACCATATATCCTTGCGTCTTGTGTCATCCATCTTTGAAAAGTCTGGTATAATCTACAATGAAAACTTTTAAACTTTCTATAATATTTGGGCTTTCAATTACATTTTCATTTTTCACAATTTAAAATATCAAACACAATAAGTAACAAAAACATCTTTATTCAAAAATAACAAAAATTGTACGATGTTTAAAAAAAAAATTAAAACATCAAAATTGGCTACTCCCATTCACCTCTATCCCCTCCCCCATTTGAATCTACATCAAGAGGCAACAGAGATGCTGGGTTCAATGCACTTAGCAAAAATATCTATATATTGGGGGCATAAGCGTGCAGACTGGAGCCATGGATATGAGTTTGGCTTTATAGGGATAAGACAATATATAAAGTCATGAGCTAGTTTGCTATAATCATCACAAAACTGTTAACCCTAAAATAAAAACATTAAAAAATAAAACGTTACAATCGGCTAGTCCCATATAACCTTCTTTTGCTATAAATCAAATAAAACACACCTTAAAGATGAAATATAAAACATACAGTATATAGAATAATTCTTTTTGTCAGAACCTTCAGCCTAATTTGTACCATTATTAGCTGACATGAATCCATTCCTCCAGTTAGCGGCTCCTATCAGTAAGCAGAACGCTCTGGGCCTCACCTCTAACCTTGAGCAGTGAGCAGGAAAATCATAGATTACAAGAGGGGAAAAAAAAACTTCTTAGAAGTATCATACTTTGGGGACACACACAAAGAAAATCTGCTTACAATATATATTGGGATAGATATATTTACAAAAAAAATGTTTTTTTTCCTATAAAGTTACATAGAAACATATATTACAGTAGTAAGTTACTACAGGCTCCTTATACCATTGGGTTCTTAATAAGTGCACAAACTTCTGCGTTTGATCTTTACCAATTATCACTTTTCTCTTGACATTCCTAATAAACGTGCTTTTTCCTCTCTGACTCCTCCTGACACTTCCGTATAACAATCTTATACACTAATAGGTCTACTAGACCCCGATCTTTCAAACAGTCTCATTGCTTTTCCTTTCAACAAACCTTTGTCTAACTTTCTTCACCATCAGGTAATAACATTCACTAATAAATGTTCAAAACAGTTGTTAGACTCTATCGGAGAGTCCTGTGCCCGCCCCCTCAGTGACACTAAGCAGTATGGGCGGAGGACAGAAATGCCAGGAGTTAAAATGGCCACCGGACTAGATAACCGGATATAGGGGTGTTGGCTTAGGGTATGGTTTTGAGACGTGGATGATATGGGGAGTGGTTGGCTTTCCGTCGCCATCTTTGATTATAGAAAAGTGGCGTACATAAATAAGCAAATGTTCCACGGTTGGGACAACAGAAAATGATCAACATCTAAAGGGGAACACCAGCTTTGCAAGACTGGCTGAAATACAACCGTATATAATGTAGGAGCGTACATTACACTAACAGCTCTGATTCTTTTTCCTAATGCTGCTTGCATGTGATCTGCAGCCCTCAGAGCTGTTTAATGACCTTGTACAAAACATAACAAATAACACACACAAAAAAAACTTTGTATGCTGCTTCACTATGCAGCATTAATTAACCTCTTTTCAGCTCTCTCAGTACTGTATCTAGCAATGAGCTGGACTGTTCCCCTCATCCATCTCCACTTATATGGCATTGTACACTATTTGAATTTAGGCTGCCCGCTTCAAAAAGGCATTTTTTTTCTTACAATCAGGTCAGGGGCACTTTAAATCAAAGTAACTACTTTAACAGCTGACCAAGGTTAAGATTCCTGCAGAACAAAGGGTCTTTACGCCACCATTGGGGGTAGGTTGGCTCCTGCAGAACATAGGGTCTATACGCCACCATTGGGGGTAGGTTGGCTCCTGCAGAACATAGGGTCTATACGCCACCATTGGAGGTAGGTTGGCTCCTGCAGAACATACGGTCTATACGCCACCATTGGGGGTAGGTTTGCTTTTTGCAGGATCTAGGGTTTGTATACAGATATAAACTGGGTACAATGGTGTAACATAATGATGTGGCTTGGGTCTGCCACACACACTACAATATTCTGTCTTATCTAGATTTTGTTGGCCACCGGCACATGTCCACCCAGCTGGACCTGTGCTTCCCACCCATTATCCTGAATGTTTTCCTTCTGTCTGACCCTCTGGGTCTCATCTATCTACTCCACACCCTCCCCTCTTAGAACTCTAATCCTTGATTCCCCCTTAGGGATAGTACTTACATTAACCCCTAAGATTCCTGGAAATTCCAAGGACCCATTTGCCCCGCATGTTACATGTAGGTCTGGTTACCTACCCACAAGGCAAAAATAAGTGTGCACAGGAGTGTAAGGGGTTTCCCAGGTGTTGGTCAGAGAGCCAGAGGCTGGTGGGGCTAAGGCATGTATCTGCCTTCATATCAAACCTCCTCAAGATCTGTTCTAAGATCTTGCACTGCATCTTCTCATGCCCGTCGCTAACTATATCTTAGCTATTCAATTTCCCATAGCCCTCCCATAAAGATGATGAGTTCCTGTTTTTAGTGAACATCTGTCCCATTCTCGCACCCAGCCCTAGGTAGCTTATTGGGGATTGTCCAGACCTATCTAGGTCTTATAGTAGGCTCCTGCTTGCGGCGGGATGCCTTCCCTCTTTGCCATCCTCCTAAGCGGCGAGAATAATCCACGGGTCTACTGATCCATGGCGCCTACATCTTGTACCGAATCGACAGGGCACAAGCAAGGAGTGGAACCAATACAAGTACTATTTCAACCGGTCACCGAACAGATTGTTTTCACTTCCGGAACCCGTTCATACAGAGAGTCTATGTGCCTGCTGTCTGTGACCTCGCAGCTGTTCTCGATGCCATGCTGTATTACAAGGGTTAAGCAATAATCACAGCCTCCCCGTAGGAACGTACAAGGGATCATGTTCGGCAATCCCTTTCCTAATTCAGCATAAATACAGCAACAGCTTATCTCAATCACACCACAGTTTGCGACGGCAATGCGGCACTTTAACCTTGTCCTATCCTGGGTTACAGAGTTCTTTGTCTAACAAATAGACCCAGCATTACAGACATATAGAGAACGCAGGTGTGACTGGAATCTCATTAGATCCGTTCCCCTGAGGCACAGATAGTACGTAAGAAAGGAAAGTCTTTCTTACCTGGCCAGATATATCTGTGCGTCCGATGACGGATAAATCACCGCATCCCGTCTGTCTGCGTTCTGGTTTGCAAGAGGCGGAGTCCCTGCCATCGAGCGCCAAATTGATAAGTCTAAATTTAGATGTTGACCCCTCTCTATGGAGAAAAATTCAAAAACCCAGGTAGAGGATGGTTTTTGAATATACCTAGAGCTGTAACCTGCAGTATTACCAACTCGTCACTTATAAATCACGGACACAGATAAGACGATGTATCATGATTATAAGCCTGGAGAAATGGCCCAAGTTTTATTATGGTCATCACATTTTATAGACAGATAAAATATAGGGTGGTAACAAATGCTAATAAGACATAGATGAGGCGGTGCTAGTGATTTAGATATTCAGTCATGCGCAATGGCATCTATATTAGTATTCATTATTATTATTCAAAAAGGTCAAAACAATACATTCTGTACAAAGATACTTTTTCATGAATCCAAGAGCACAATGTATTTGTTTTCCATAAATTGTTTATAGATAAGAGTCTCTGGGTCCTTGGGGATTGTGTCTACAAATGATAACTTTCCAGGAGCTGTTCTAAGTGACGTGCGTCCAGCATTCCTCTTCTTCATCCAGAACATCTCTCTGTCACCCTCTGATCACGCTCTGATCATCTCCAGTCTCTTCAGAGGGCAATATATATAGGTGTAGTCATATAGGTACGGTGCAGGTAGGTAAAATCCCAATACCTGGCCTTATCAACTGGAGGGCAGCTCCCCCTCAGATGTGCACCCAGACACCTGTAAAATTATGGCGGCCATAGCACTATGCCAAGAAACTTTGACCACCAAGATTGATCACCTCCAAACAGACATTAACTGTCTACGTCATGACATAGATAAAATCAGAGATAGAACCGCTGAGGCAGAACGCCGCATAGGGGAAGTGGAGGATACCTCAACCAGTACTGCTGCTCTATCTAGATCCTTGCAGCAACAAGTCAAGGAGCTTCAGGCAAGAGCCGAAGATGCCGAAAATCGGAATCGGCGTAACAATGTACGCATATTAGGCCTCCCTGAGCGTGCTGAGGGTACAAACCCTGAGGCATTTGCAGAGGATCTGATCAGGAGAGTTTTGGACCCCATTGTGCTATCCCACTGCTTTATCATAGAGCGAGCACATCAGATACCCACATGCCCACCTCCTCCTGGTGCCCCCACAAGACCTTTCATCATGAAGGTGCTTAATTACAAGGACAGAGATGCCATCCTGGCTGCGGCACGCCGAAAAGGGAATGTTGTGTTAGAGAATGCACGCTTATCCTTCTACCCTGACTATACCACGGAAGTCCAAAAGAAGAGACGACAGTTTGCAGCAGTTAGAGCACGTCTTCGCGAGAAGGGACTTAAATATGCCATGCTCTATCCCACCAGGCTTCGTGTGCAAGATGGCAACATCACTCACTTCTTTACCACCCCAGAGGAGGCCTCCGGCTGGTTAGATGGTCGTCCGCGGGTCTCCACGGGAGGCCTGATTATCCTTTCATTGCCTGTTGCATTGTTTTTTTTCTCCCACAGACATGGGAGTGAGGATGTTTCTTCTCTGGACCATTCTCCCCAAGAGTCTTTTCTTCTGTCTCCAAGCCGGGAGTCAGACTCCAGCAACTATGTGACTTTAGAGTTTTTGGTTTTATATTTTCTTTGCATCACTGCGCAATGTTTTGCTACTTACCCAGAGACTGACCATTTGAAAGTGTTTTCTATATTGGTTTTGGTTTAGGGATACTGAAGCTCGACCATGTTGGGTGGGTTTGAGCAGGGTGGGTGTGGGAAGGGACTGTTATTGCATTTGTTGTCCTTGTATGATTGTGTGTGTGAATGTTGCCGGGGCTGTGCCTCTCCTCTCCTCCTTCTTTATACTACCACTACTATCACAAATGGCCACCTGTAGGATTATTTCCTGGAATGTCAGGGGATTGAATTGTAAGATTAAACGGGCCCTAGTTTTTAACTACCTTCGAAAATATAGTCCTGATGTTATTATACTCCAGTAGACCCATCTTAGAGGACAGAAAATCCTAGCTTTGAAGAGACCTTGGGTGGGAGCTGCCTACCATTCTGTATTTTCTAACTACGCCAGGGGTGTCTCGGTCTTGGCACACATCTGGATCCCTCAGGGCTACATGTGCAGATTAGAGGTCAGGAATATATCTTAGTAGGAATTTATATGCCCCCTCCCTTTAAAAGGGACATGTTAGACACCATCATGGCTAAGGTTGCAGGGAGAGACAAAAATGGGAGAGCGTTGGCGTTCCTGGCCAGGATCGAGACGCCACAAACAGTAGTGGCAGCATTACGCTTGGAAGATGGTACAGTTGTGATTGAGCCACAAGTTATATGTAACCAATTTGTACAATATTATTCCCAGCTATATGCCTCGCGCGCTAGAGCCTCGAGGGAGAGCTTGCTTGCCTACTTGGACAGGGTTGCTCTGCCCTCTCTGTCTATTTCTGACCGGTTAGACCTTAATGCCCCTATCACAGAGGCGGAGATACAGAGAGCTATCACTCAACTAGGACCCCACAAGGCTTCTGGCCCGGACGGCTTCCCGGCAGAGTGGTATAAACAATATGTGGAGCAACACAGCCCTAGACTGTTGACATTGTTCACCCATGCACTTGAGTCGTCCACCCTACCAGACTCGTTCTACGAGGCCACTATTGTGGTGATCTATATATCTGGGAAGCCGCCGGACCAATGTAGCTTATACCGTCCGATCTCTCTTATTAATCTGGATGCCAAAATTCTGGCAAAGGTTCTAGCGATAAGATTGGGCGCAGTGATCTTGTCCATAGTGGGAACAGACCAATCCGGATTCATGCCAGGCAAAACGACTGATATCAACATTAGGCGTCTTTATACCAACCTCCAATTGAGCCATGACAATGCTGGCAACAGAGTGATCGCTTCTCTAGACAATGAAAAAGCCTTTGACTCTTGAGTTTATGTGGCTAACACTGAAGCGGATGGGTATTCCTAAAAATTTCCTTAAGTGGCTTCAGGTACTATACAAAAGCCCAAGGGCCAAAGTGCTGGTTAATGGATGCCTGTCAGATCCCTTTCCACTGGGTCGTGGCACCAGGCAGGGGTGCCCTCTTTCGCCACTGCTGTTTGCTTTAATTATGGAGCCATTGTCGGGTCTGATCAATAGCAGCATGGCAATTGGGGGTTGGAATATTGCTGGCATCACTGAAAAATTGTCTCTCTATGCCGACGACATGCTGGTGTACTTGGCGGATCCGGGCCCTTCACTGGAAGCACTGCTACAGACGGTTGATGAGTTTGGCTCCTACTCTGGGCTTCGAGTGAATTGGTCCAAATCTGTACTATACCCGGTGGACTCTGTGGATCCCACCTCCATCACAGCATCCTCCTCCCTTATGGTGGTTGATAAGTTTGTGTATCTTGGTATTCTAATACACAAAGATGTACATTTATTTGCCTCCCTGAATATCACCCCTACAATGCAGGTGGTCACATGTAAATTAAAAGCCTGGGATACTCTCCCACTATCTCTGATAGGTCGTATCAATATTTTTAAAATGATTCTGCTACCCAAGTTGTTGTATCTCTACAGGGCAACACCGATTCCTTTGCCAAAAGCCCACTTTGTAGCCCTGGACAGACTCCTGACACCATTCCTGTGGAGCGGGCGCCCACCCAGACTAGCAAGAGCCACATTGAAGGCCCCATGGGAAAAGGGTGGCTTAGCCTTGCCCGATATGTATGCATACTACATGGCTGCCCAGTTGTCATATGCAGCATGGTGGGTCAGAGTAGATGCAAATAACCCTGCAGTGGTACTAGAAGCGGCCTTAGCTGGTTCATATGAGGCGCTCACAAACCTTATTTACAGCAAGGGCACTGCGTATATTCCACACCCTACTACTAATATGGCCATCACACTTCAGGTGTGGAATAGACTAGCTGAACCTTACCCCAGGAATGGTGAGGAGAATACTTGGTCGCCCTATATTCCCTTATGGATGAATGGCCATCTCCCAGAACTATTTAGTCTTCCAGATTTACCTTTTGGGCCCTGCGGGGACTTAAATATTTGGCCCAGTTGTTCCCAGAAGGTGTCTTCTCCACTTTCGCAGACCTTAAGCAAAGATTTAATCTTCCTCAGTCTGCCTTATTCCGATGCTTTCAGTTAAGACACGCTTGCAGAGTACAGTTTGGGGGGGAACGCATTACATTGGATTGTGGACCCATTGAAGGGGTGATACGTAGGGACCCTCTGCAGAAACCGATATCATCATTATACTCAACGTTAATGTCCATGCAAAGTGCCCCGATTGACAGCTCATTTGCCAAATGGCAGGCTGATATTCCCTCTCTTGAAGACCATCATCTTAAAGAATTGGTAAGCTATTGGAAAAAATCTGTAATATGTGCTAGAGACCAACTGATCCAGGTTAATTGTCTCCACAGAAAATACCTTACCTCAGTTAAATTAGTGCAGATGGGCAGCCTTTCAGTGGACACTTGCTCTAGGTGTGGTGGGGGGAAGGGTACATGGATCCATATGATTTGGCTTTGTCCAGTCATTCAAAACTTCTGGTCAAAAGTGCATCACTTACTGAATGCGGAGTTGGGGCTTCCGGGAGTATGAGCACCTGAAAATAGTCTTCTTGGTCTGGTAAATGATTTGGTACCTACTAAATATAGCCGTATTCTGTATAGGTTCCTGCTATATTATGCCCGTAAAACCATTCTACTGAATTGGAAACCTCCTAAGCGTCCTACTTTGTCCCAATGGCTGAAACTGGTAGATGACGTTTTGGAAATGTATAATGTTACGTATTCGTCAAGAGACACCCCTAAAAGGTTCTGTCACATTTGGGAACCTTGGTTATCTGCCAAAACAACTTTAGCTGGGTTGAGGGATGAGGCACAGCTCCCGAGCAATGTGTGAATGGAGTGAGCGAATGACTAGTACATGTGTTTCCTCAGATTCTAGAACAGGCAATATACATTGTTGAGGACTTTGATTTAGTTTATACCTGGCTGCCACATCTTGGGCACCCTTGCTTCATTAGACACTCTGTTGCATAGGCCGCTGTATAATAGTGAGTTGACCTGCATATTTTCCTTTGATCTGAGGGTTGAAATGTACTACTGCTGTACCCTTTTGCTCACTAGTATGGATGTTTTGTCTCTGTTGCTATTCGTTTATGCCTTTTACTGTTAAATCTTAAAAGCAATAAATAAAACCTTTTTAAAAAAAGTATGAGGTTTATCACATGTGCCGTACAAAGTGTCTGACTCCCTGCTGCACTGCAGAGACAATGTTCCTCCCATTGTCGGCTATAACACTTCCCACAGTTAGTTGACCTGGGCTCAGCCATTCATATATCTCCTCCCTGATGGTCCGGAGGAGATCCTGCCCACTGTGGCTCCGTTCACCCAGGCTCACAAAATGGAGGACAGCCTGAGAGCGCCGGGCCTGACATGGTTGGTAAGACACTGGGGCAGGTTCGACTGCAGTCAAAGCGGTGGATGGTTGCAAGGTGGTGGAGGCAGAACTTGTGCAGGACTGGCCCCCTAAAGCACCGTGGAGGTGACAGCGACAAGAATGGGCCAACTTTCTGATGGTCTTCTGGGGGGGATGTTGATCCAATGTACAGTAACAGACATGTACTGCCCTAGCCCATAATTAAAGGACCAGACATCAGCACTCGGGTGCACGGTCTTGGACACCAAGAATCCCAATGAGTCGCCAACATTTTTCTCTTCTCGCCCTATTATGGCACCCCTGGAGAGGACCACCTCCTCCCATTGGACAGGAAACAGGACCACTGGACCTTTAATAGAAGCTCACCGTCTCACTCATGACAGTTTCTGTTTCCTGTCACATGGGAGCAGGACGGGCAGGTGGTCTTTCCACCTGAATGCTGGATTCCTTTTTAAGAAGAAGGACTGGGGCACCTGGCGTTACCTTTATGCCGACATCCCGGCTGTAGAAGACTCTGCTGCTGAAGCCACAGCCAAGTCTGTGCCTTAGCCCCCGCACCTCCGGAAGAGGGTCCCCATGCTCCCCCGGCGCCTGCAGGAGCGGGGCTGTGAGTCTCCAGTTGCTTGCCTGCCTGTGCGGGATGGCGTGCGCGTGTGGCCCATGTGACCTGCTGCCGAGTGCGTGTGCGCAGGCGTGCTTACGGGATCCCTGAGAGTTGGGAATACCCGTAGGCCATGCTTACGGCATCCGGGCTGTGCCGGTCAGTGAGAGGGAGCATTCCTGGGCACGGGAGGGTGTGCCGCATCAGCGGAGGGGGGGGCGGGGCCAGCAAGCCTTCACTTGTTTGGCGCCAGATTTAAAAATGGACACTGTTCACTAGTTCAGTGTATGTCCAGGTTTCTTTTGGTGTACTGGAATACTGCCTTTGGAGTGGTATTCTGCTGTTGGCTCCTGTTCACTTAAACAAGTGTTTTACTATGGAGTCCCAAGGCGCTGAGACATCTGAAAGCCCTCAACCTGTGGCTGCTGCGGTATGGTATGGGTAAGAGGGGTTCCCCCCAATCAGTTCATTTTTTTAAACTTATATTTTGATCAGTATTATTTTGTTTTTCCCATCCATCAAAGCATAAAGACTTTGATATCTAATGAATGGTCCCTCCCGGATAGAAAATTCTTAGTACCTCGGGCTGTAAGTTTTCACAGAAGATGAGTTTTATACAAAGTTCATTTTATATGCTATTCTTTTGTATTATATCTTCTATTTTTATTTCAGTATAAAAGAAAATATCCATTTAGCGCTGAGGAATCAGAGACTTGGGATATGGCGCCTAAGATTGATCCTCCGGTGGCGAAGCTTACTCGTACGGACGCGCTGCCGTTTGAAGATTCAGCATCCATGAAGGACCTGATGGATAAAAGGGCAGAGGTTTACTTAAGCAAGAACTGGGAGGACACCACTGCCACATTTAAACCCCTCATCGCTACAACTTCAGTAGCAAGGTCGATGGAGATCTGGATGACACAGCTAAAGGAGCAGATCAGATCCGGTGCCAGTAGGGACGATTTGCTGGCCAGATTTCCGATCATCGAGAACTCTATCCTTCATGGCCGAGGCTTTGGCAGATGCCTTAAAACTTTCTGCCAGGTCAGCGGCACTTTCCAATTCGGCTAGGAGAACACTGTGGCTTAGAGACTGGAAGGGGGATGTAACATCTAGAGCTAAGCTTTGTGGAGTCCCCTGTGAGGGGAGTCTCCTCTTCGGTTCAGCTTTAGAGGTGTTGGAAAAAGCCTCAGATAAGAAGAAGGGCTTTCCACTTGTCTCCACCCAGACACCTACACCTGCCAGAGGCAGAAGAGCCAGAGGAGGCGCCCAGGTGGGGAGAAAGGATTGGAGACCCCCTAAGAAAGGTAGAGGAGGTGATACTTCCAAAAAGCCTTCACAATGACGCCAGATTCCTGTGGGAGGGTGATTAACCTTTTTCTGTTCTGAATGGTGTAAATTTCGAACAGTTCCTTTGTTTGCAATATAATAAAGCATGGCCTTAAAATTTCTTTTTTGTCCTCCCCAGGAGAAAGATTTATCATAACTAACCTTACCTCTAATCCTGAAAAGCATGCAGCTATGGTGACCGAAGTTGCCTAATAAGACCCCATCTCAACATTGCAAATTCCTCAGGATCTGTTTAGATTCTGTGTCGTAGAAGTCCTTTCTGCCTGACAATAAAATATCCCTGGGTATCCTCAAGGTTCAGGAGCTTATAAATCACCCACAGGTTTTTATCAGAAAAGCCATGTTGGTATTGGGTCTTCTCACGTCATGCATTCCGGCAGTTCAGTGGGCCCAGTACAATTCAAGAACCTTACAAGCACAGGTCTAAGAAGTCTGGAATGGGTGCAATGACAGCCTAGACGATTTATTTGTTTTGTCTCCACAGACCCTCAGGTCCCTATCATGGTGGATAAAAAGAGACAACTTAGACAAGGGACTTCCATGGAACATCCAGGATCTATTAACAATAACGGCGGATGCAAGTCCTTACGGTTGGGGAGCTCACTCAGACTCCCTGGTTCTGCAAGGAACCTGCAACCCGGAACACTCCAGGGACTCGCAGAACATAAAAGAACTAAGGGCAGTGTTCCTGGCGTTAGCACAATCCCTTCCAGTGATCCGAGGAAGAAATGTAAGGATTCTTATGGACAAAGCGACCGCGGTGGCATATCTAAATCACCAGGGTGGCACAAGGTCATGAGAACTTATGAGGATTTCACATTTCATCTTCAAGTTGGCAGAACTCCATCTTCTCTCCCTGACTGCTCTACATCTCAGAGGAATAGGCAATTACAAAGCAGACTTCCTAAGCAGACACCAACTCCATCAGGGGGAGTGGGAACTAAACCAGGAAGTGTTCCACCAAATTTGTCTTCTCTGGGGCCTCCCACAGATAGACCAGTTTGCCTCCCGTCAAAACAGAAAGATCAGAACCTTCTATTCTCTTTGCCAGTTGGACAGGCCGCAAGCCTTGGATGCCCTAGTACAACCATGGCAAACAGGCCTGCTTTACGCTTTTCCTCCAATACGACTCCTTCCCCGTGTCATCAGGGAGATCAGGCAGGACAGAGCGCACGTAATACTGAAAATGTAAAAAAAAAAAGGTGTTTTTAAAATAAATAAAAAAAATAATAAAGGTTCTAATAATCCCCCCTTTACCATTTTTTCAAAGAAGTAAAAAAAAAAGAAAAGAAAGAACATACATGTATATGGCATCCATTGCATGCGTAATTGTCTGAACTATAAAATGTAACAGTGATCAAAACGTCACATAAATAAAAATGTAGGGGGAACATATCTGCAGTCAGGGAGGAGGGAAATTATATTTGTATTTTTATTAGTTTTTTTTCTCAAACTTTATTTAGTATCGAATTGGTATTGAGTATCGAAACTGATATCGGTATCTAACTCAAAATTTTGGTATTGTCACATCCCTAATCCACAGTGATAAGCCCAAAAAGTGGCACCGAACACATAAAAACTAAGACAACCGTAAAAATATCAACTCAACGAACAAAAACAAAAAGAAAACCCAACCAGCCGCACAGCTACAGAGGGAGAAAACTGCACCCCCAGTCTCAATCAGAACTGTCTGACACACGGATAAGCCACAGATTTAAAGAATAAGTAGACTTACCATGTTTCAGTGGAGGTGATCAGTCTCCTATGTCAGCCAGTCCTTTTCCTCTGGTGAGTGGCAGGCGGTCGATCTCTAGAGTTCTGCGTCCCCCAGAGTACCACCCCGTACGGGCCACCACTGACCAGGTGAGATTTGCTTTTCATCTCCCTTATTTCCAAGTGACACTCCCTGTCCAAATTAAGTAAGCTAATGCTGCGTTTACACGTAACGATTATCGTGCGAATTTGCGTGATAACGGTCGAATGCGAACGATCGTACGTGTAAACGCAGCGAACGATCGAACGACGCACGATAAATCGTACATTTTGATCTTTCATCGGGTCATCAAATCGTCGTTCATCGTACGCAAAAAATTCGCAAATCGTTCCGTGTGAACAGTCGTTCGCCGATTTAACCAATGTGTGAGATAGGCTTAAACGATCGCAGTGCGAATTTTCGTACGATATATCGTACCATCTAAACACTGATCGTTATAAAAAAAAAAACGTAAATCCGACATAGCTAATCGTACGATCGGGCTAATAATCGTTATGTGTAAACGCAGCATAAGCGCTAGTGATGAGGAAATGACACCAGGAAAAAAGACAGTATAACCTCCTCACTAGCTGAGTTTAAGAGTGCGCACTCACGCTTTATTTGGTTTCACAAGAATTATATATAACTATTAAAACAGGTCGGGGTTTCAAGTCACAAGACGCATACATGTCACACTCTGATTGGTCACAAGACACATACATGTCACACTCTGATTGGTCACAAGACACATACATGTCACACTCTGATTGGTCACAAGACACATACATGTCACACTCTGGTCACAAGACGCATACATGTCACACTCTGATTGGTCACAAGACACATACATGTCACACTCTGATTGGTCACAAGACACATACATGTCACACTCTGGTCACAAGACACATACATGTCACACTCTGGTCACAAGACACATACATGTCACACTCTGATTGGTCACAAGACACATACATGTCACACTCTGATAGGTCACAAGACACATACATGTCACACTCTGATTGGTCACAAGACGCATACATGTCACACTCTGGTCACAAGACGCATACATGTCACACTCTGGTCACAAGACGCATACATGTCACACTCTGGTCACAAGACACATACATGTCACACTCTGATTGGTCACAAGACGCATACATGTCACACTCTGGTCACAAGACACATACATGTCACACTCTGATTGGTCACAAGACGCATACATGTCACACTCTGATTGGTCACAAGACACATACATGTCACACTCTGGTCACAAGACGCATACATGTCACACTCTGATTGGTCACAAGACACATACATGTCACACTCTGATTGGTCACAAGACGCATACATGTCACACTCTGGTCACAAGACGCATACATGTCACACTCTGGTCACAAGACACATACATGTCACACTCTGGTCACAAGACACATACATGTCACACTCTGGTCACAAGACACATACATGTCACACTCTGGTCACAAGACACATACATGTCACACTCTGATTGGTCACAAGACACATACATGTCACACTCTGTTCAGTGCAAAAAAAGGAAAAAAATTAAAGCACTTTCCCCACAAAGACCCTCCGGTCTACAAAGTAATATACAAAAAAAGAACTAGATGCAATAGTTACCCGTCCCAGTGTCCAATTGGAACAACATTATATAAGTCCAACAGCACGGTAACAGCATCACACATAGGCGGTAGTATGGAAAAAAAAGGAAAACTTTATTCCAGCATGGCACACATAGTGACGTTTCAACCATACATAGCTAAGATCACAGCATAGTATATAAGGGAACATCAGCCAATAGGAAAATTCCAGGAATTAGCAAACATTAACCCTTCATAATCCTGTGTTCTAAAACATCTATACATTTCCTTTATTTAAACATATCAAAAGTGCATTAAACATATCTAAAGAGTTAAACCACTCACAGTAGCGTTAGTCTCCAGCAGGTGTTGTCGCTATCAGGGCAGAGGAGGAGCGCGCTATGCACAGGCGCCGGCGTCCTGCGGCGCATACTGCGCATGTGCTAGACATAAACCAATCGCAGCGTGGTGGGTGTCACTGACAGCGATCATGTGATCGCCGCCATAGCAACCCTACACGCTAAACCTGATAGGTGTCAGCCGACCCATACAAATAAGGGTTATCAGTTCATCAAAGTAATAAAGTTCAATGTGGAGGAAGTCATGTACATCATCGTCTCACGTCACCGCCGATCTTCATCACTCAGCGCACAGGGTCACATCTGGAACACTCCATGTCCGCACACCAGCAGTGTCAAAGCGCTGAGGACTCCATAGTCCTTGTTAGTCACAATTAGATCTCTTCTTGCCCGCACACCAACAACAGCACGTCACTGCGGATAGCATAGACCTTGTCAATCAGCTCCAAGTCATCAGTTGCATACTGTAGCACACAGGATACAATCCATATCAGACTTAAGTCCAACGTTGAGCGTTGCGGTTCCATCAGTCCATAAGCGTAAATACACACACAGCTAGTGCGCGTGTTCGCTGATCAGACATACACTTGGATCCGCCATATGCAGCAGTCAGACTTGGATATAGGTTCTTATAGCTTTGTTACACTCAGAGACTATAGCAACCCCAAAAAGAGTCATCACAGGAATCAGCATGGGAAATAGCGAGACGTCTTCCACTTATCACATCATAGGGTGCGGCTGACACCACATCAGGATCATAAACTAAGATAAACTCCTCAATGTCAACGCTCCACAAATAGCGAATCCACGGAGAGCAACCGCATACAATCTGTACAAAAATAAAATAGAATTAGTAAAAATATATATACATCTAAAATCATTAAAAACAATAAGGTCCTAACTATAAGCACTCATATATACGGACTAGACATATCACATACCAAGTAGCACCTTAGATTCCAAATTTAAGCCTCTAGGACTCATCGTATCCAACAAAAAGATCCATTTCAATTCTAGCTTCTTTAATCTCAATGTCCTATCTCCCCCTCTCACAAGCGGTGGGACACCATCAATTACCCGAAATTGTAACTGGCTTATGGCGCTTCTCGCTTCCAGAAAATGTTGTGGGACTGGTAACTCAGTTTTTCCTGTCCGAATAGTACTCTTAGGGTGGTATTACACAAAGCGATTTTTTTCAATTAACGATAAACGATCTCCAACGATCGCAATAGCGGTTGCCTAATAATCGTTCGTTTTACTACACGGAAAGATTATCGGTTGAATTGGAGCAACAAAGTTCAAGAACACTCCCCTTTCAATTTGCGAATGAACAGAGAACGGCTAACGACATCTTATTCAAACGAACGATGTGCGAACGATGTGTAAAAGACAAACGATAAAAATAGATTCAAAACCTATTAAACGACCAACGACCAATCGTTCGTCGTTTAATTGTTGTCTACTATTACACTTAAAGACAATCGTTCAAATACGACCGATTGAACGATTATTCGAACGATAATCGCTTCGTGTAATACCACCCTTATGCTTCTGTATCCTCAGATAAAAGACTTTAATAAATTCCCACAACAGGAGCAGTTCAGACAAGGAAAGCATCGTGTCTTACATGTCGACATTGTTGTTTGTACACGGCCCTTGGAAATGCCTATGTCTGATTTCACAACTGTGTCTTTAATGTTGCGTGAATGTTTATAAGACCTCAGAGGGGGGAGTTTAAATTCCTCCACCTTCGGGCAACTTTTTGCATATATACCCCAATTTTTTCTCAAAACATTAGCAATTCTACCATTCAATGAACAAAGCGTGGAAATAAATGGAATTCATTTTTCAGCAGAACGTGTTTTAGATTTAAACAGGTCAGATGTACATACAGACAGGGCTCTACTCTTGTGCTGTTGTACTAGCTGTGGAGGGTGACCCCTAGCAATAAACTTATGGCACATGGTGTTTAGCCTTGATCACATGATCGCTGTCAGTGACACCCACCACGCTGCGATTGGTTTATGTCTAGCACATGCGCAGTATGCGCCGCAGGACGCCGGCGCCTGTGCATAGCGCGCTCCTCCTCTGCCCTGATAGCGACAACACCTGCTGGAGACTAACGCTATTGTGAGTGGTTTTAACTCTTTAGATACGTTTAATGCACTTTTGACATGTTTAAATAAAGGAAATGTATAGATGTTTTAGAACACAGGATTATGAAGGGTTAATGTTTGCTAATTCCTGGAATTTTCCTATTGGCTGATGTTCCCTTATATACTATGGTGTATTCTTACCTATGTATGGTTGAAACGTCACTATGTGTGCCATGCTGGAATAAAGTTTTCCTTTTTTTCCCATACTCCCGCCTATGTGAGATGCTGTTACCGTGCTGTTGGACTCTGATTGGTCAGTCCATAGATGGTCAGTGGCTTCCTGTCCTGCGCAGTCAGGCAGGTACAATGTGATGTTTACCATATATTCTTTATAGATAAGTGTCTGGTTCTTGTGTCTGTGTTGTGGCTACGAAGTAGGTTCATGGCGCTTTTCTCATCGGCGTGCTGCCATCATTCCTCTCCTAGAAGCAGATACAAGGCTGAAGCCATTTTAGGGATTACAATGTTTTTACCCCAAGTAATAACCCCTTCATGGCCACCTTCACAATACAATGTCCGATCACAGGGAGAGAGGCTTTACAGTGAGAGCGGTACAATGTCCGATCACAGGGAGAGAGGCTTTACAGTGAGAGCGGTACAATGTCCGATCACAGGGAGAGAGGCTTTACAGTAAGAGCGATACAATGTCCGATCACAGGGAGAGAGGCTTTACAGTAAGAGCGATACAATGTCCGATCACAGGGAGAGAGAGAGAGAGGCTTTACAGTAAGAGCGGTACAATGTCCGATCACAGAGAGAGAGGCTTTACAGTAAGAGCGATACAATGTCCGATCACAGAGAGAGGCTTTACAGTAAGAGCGATACAATGTCTGATCAAGTCTTATCTTTGCTGTGTTGCAGATCACGTGGAGCTGGTGAAGAAGACCATGGCAGGGGTGAAGCTCCCAACTATTTCGGTCCCTGTTTGGGCGCAGCAGCTTTCTGACGCAGACTGGGAGCACCTGGTTCACCAGACCATTCAGTCCCGCTCCGCCATGTGCCCTCCCAGCAAGAAATGAGATGTGGACTATAAATAGTGTGTATACATGTATACCGTCTGTACTCCCTCCATGTAAATACATCCTGACTCTGAAGCAAAAAATTGTGCACAGTGTTTTTTCCCGCACCCACCACCTACGCCAACCCCCCCCCCCATATCAGTCACAGGGAAGCCTAATCACCGCCACTAAACCACCAATGACGGTTTTAAAGGACATTTGAATGTAGCTGTCAGTTTTGACAGCTGCATTTAAAGGTCTAATTAGCGGGCGTGCCAATCCGCCCACTAGGGATGAGCGAACCTGGAGCAGCTGGAGTCCATCCGAACCCAAACGTTCGGCATTTGACTAGCGGCGGCTGCTGAACTTGGATAAAGCTCTAAGGTTCTCTGGAAAACATGGATACAGACAATGACTATATCCATGATTTCCACATAGCCTTAGCGCTTTATCCAACTTCAGCAGCCACCGCTAATCAAATGCCGAACGTTTGGGTTCGGATGGACTCCAGCTGCTCCAGGTTCTCTCATCTCTACCGCCCACTAGTATCCGCGGTCGCCGGCTCCACATAGCAGTAGAGTGGTGGGATATTGAGCAGGGCCGTGGTGCGACCCCCTCTCTGAATCCCGGGAGCAGACACAGGCCGTACAGGTATGGTAGGGGTCTCAAACTCAATTTACCCGGGGGCCCTGGAGGTAGAGTCTGGGATGCTTCAGATTTTCCGCAAGAAAAGCTCTTAGGGGTGTATGACTATACGGGGGGGGGGGGAAGGGGGGGTAGGATGACTATACAGGGGGAGGGGATGACTACAGGGGTGTATGACTATACGGGGGGATAGGGGTGTATGACTATACAGGGGGGATAGGGGTGTATGACTATACAGGGGGGATAGGGGTGTATGACTATACAGGGGGGATAGGGGTGTATGACTATACAGGGGGGATAGGGGTGTATGACTATACGGGGGGAATAGGGGTGTATGACTATACAGGGGGGATAGGGGTGTATGACTATACAGGGGGGCGGATAGGGGTGTATGACTATACAGGGGGGGATAGGGGTGTATGACTATACGGGGGGGGATAGGGGTGTATGACTATATGGGGGGGATAGGGGTGTATGACTATACAGGGGGGGATAGGGGTGTATGACTATATGGGGGGGATAGGGGTGTATGACTATACAGGGGGGGATAGGGGTGTATGACTATATGGGGGGGATAGGGGTGTATGACTATATGGGGGGGATAGGGGTGTATGACTATACGGGGGGGGGGGGATAGGGGTGTATGACTATACGGGGGGGGGGGATAGGGGTGTATGACTATACAGGGGGGGGGATAGGGGTGTATGACTATACAGGGGGGGCGGGATAGGGGTGTATGACTATACAGGGGCGGATAGGGGTGTATGACTATACAGGAGGGGGGATAGGGGTGTATGACTATACGGGGGGAATAGGGGTGTATGACTATACAGGGGGAGGGGATGACTACAGGGGGGTATGACTATACAGGGGGGGATAGGGGTGTATGACTATACAGGGGGGGATAGGGGTGTATGACTATACAGGGGGGATAGGGGTGTATGACTATACAGGGGGGGGATAGGGGTGTATGACTATACAGGGGGGAGGATAGGGGTGTATGACTATACAGGGGGGGGATAGGGGTGTATGACTATACAGGGGGGGGATAGGGGTGTATGACTATACGGGGGGGATAGGGGTGTATGACTATACAGGGGGGGATAGGGGTGTATGACTATACAGGGGGGATAGGGGTGTATGACTATACAGGGGGGGATAGGGGTGTATGACTATACAGGGGGGGATAGGGGTGTATGACTATACAGGGGGGATAAAGGTGTATGACTATACAGGGGGGGGATAGGAGTGTATGACTATACGGGGGGGGGTAGGGGTGTATGACTATACGGGGGGGATAGGGGTGTATGACTATACGGGGGGGATAGGGGTGTATGACTATACGGGGGGGGATAGGGGTGTATGACTATACGGGGGGGGATAGGGGTGTATGACTATACAGGGGGGGATAGGGGTGTATGACTATACAGGGGGGGATAGGGGTGTATGACTATACAGGGGGGGATAGGGGTGTATGACTATACGGGGGGGAGCACATAGGTAGTCAGAGTAGGACCACTTTAAGCTCTTCTTTTAAACTATTTCTAAAGTAGTAAAATAAAATAAAAAGCCCATAACCTGCTGTCACCATAATAGTGTAGCTTTTTCTCATACTTGGGTATCGAATTGGTATCGAGTATCGAAATAAAAAATTGAGTATTGGTATCGAACTCAAAATTCTGGTATCGTGACATCACTAGTATACACACTGACCTATATACAGTGTATACACACTGACCTATATACCCTGCATATCCCTGTATACACACTGACCTATATACCCTGCATATCCCTGTATACACACTGACCTATATACCCTGCATATCACTGTATACACTGACCTATATACCCTGCATATCCCTGTATACACACTGACCTATATACCTGCATATCCCTGTATACACACACTGACCTATATACCCTGCATATCCCTGTATACACACTGACCTATATACCCTGCATATCCCTGTATACACACTGACCTATATACCCTGCTTATCCCTGTATACACACTGACCCACACTCACCGGCCACTTTATTAGGTACACCTGTCCAACTGCACGTTACCACTTAATTTCTAATCAGCCAATCACATGGCGGCAACTCAGTGCATTTAGGCATGTAGACATGGTCAAGACAATCTCCTGCAGTTCAAACCGAGCATCAGTATGGGGAAGAAAGGTGATTTGAGGCCTTTGAACGTGGCATGGTTGTTGGTGCCAGAAGGGCTGGTCTGAGTATTTCAGAAACTGCTGATCTACTGGGATTTTCACGCACAACCATCTCTAGGGTTTACAGAGAATGGTCCGAAAAAGAAAAACCATCCAGTGAGCGGCCGTTCTGTGGGCGGAAATGCCTTGTTGATGCCAGAGGTCAGAGGAGAATGGGCAGACTGGTTCCAGCTGATAGAAAGGCAACAGTGACTCAAATAGCCAACCGTTACAGCCAAGGTAGGAGAAGAGCATCTCTGAGCGCACAGTACGGCCAACTCTGAGGCAGATGGGCTACAGCAGCAGAAGACCACACCGGGGGCCACTCCGCTCAGCTAAGAACAGGAAACTGAGGCTACAATTTGCACAAGCTCATCGAAATTGGACAGTAGAAGATTGGAAAAACGTTGCCTGGTCTGATGAGTCTCGATTTCTGCTGCGACATTCGGATGGTAGGGACAGAATTTGGCGTCAACAACATGAACGCATAGATCCATCCTGCCTTGTATCAACGGTTCAGGCTGGTGGTGGTGGTGTCATGGTGTGGGGAATATTTTCTTGGCACTCTTTGGGCCCCTTGGTACCAATTGAGCATTGTTGCACAGCCTACCTGAGTATTGTTGCTGACCATGTCCATCCCTTTATGACCACAATGGACCCAACATCGGATGGCTACTTTCAGCAGGATAATGCGCCATGTCATAAAGCTAGAATCATCTCAGACTGGTTTCTTTTTTTTTTCCAAATATTTTTATTAGATTTTTCAAATTTTATCTATAACAATACAGTTACATATCAAAGGAAGACATAAATAGGATACAATATAGTAAGTTTGAAAACAATTTTGCTATAAAAAAACAATAGAATCTAAAGAAAAAAAATGAATGCTCTACAGGATCGAAAGAAATGTAGATAAAGAATCTCTATCTTTAATATAATTAAGGAACTCTGAGTACTCCTAGGGTGCCCCTTGCCTCCGCCGTCTGATACCAAACAGTATTACAAACAGTATAACAGCTTCCCTCTCCTCCTGCGACATAACCTTTATGAGAAAAAATGTCCATTTTTTAATGAAATTTTTTGTGGAAACATCTTTGTTGCGGATTGCATCCAGCATTTCCCAATGAAGAGTTTCTTTAAGCGAGGTTGTTAGCTCAGAAATAGTGGGAAGTGTGTCAGAGATCCAGTGGTTTAGTAAGTCTTTTAAGGCTAATAACAGAGTAAGATGAATACATTGTGAGGCTATAGGTTTTTCAGAGGGATCTCCATCCCCGGCCACCACAACATGAAAAACATAACTGAGTAGAGTTAGAGGTCTGGATTCATTCCATGGATTCTGAATAAAGGTTTGTACTAATTGCCAGTAGGTCTGAATTTGAGAACAAGACCAAACACAACGTAATAAATCTGCGCTAGGTTCTTTACATTTAGGACAATATGGCAAGAAATCATCGGGCATGGTGGAGTAAGAAAAGTGAAAAGCGTAAATTGCCTTATGGAGAAGCCGGAAGTGGATTTCCCTCCATCTGACACTGGGAGCGGCTGCAGTAACATATCGGACGCTATTTAGCAATTTTTGTTCCAAATTATCTGTTTGTATTTCTGCAGCCCATTTCCGAAGAAAAGGGGGAGGAGATTTGTGTAAGGAATCAACACATGGGGGAGCGGAGCCTGACCGGGGATGGAGTAAGCCGCACGCCGCGTGAGCGCCCGCATACAGCTGCATCATACATGCTCCTGCGGGCTGGAGGACGGCAGCACCCACACACCCCACGTACCGGAGGGCAGAGGACGCAGCGGGGACCAGATATGGCCGGCAGGACATCCAAAAAGAGCACCCGGGAGCCCAGGGACACTGCGGCGCCATTCCACAGAGGCCTCCAAGATGGCGCCGGCTCCACTGTGCCGCGGTCCGGCGGGGCGCCCATACAGCAGGCTGCAGGCAAGTTGGTGGTGTGTGCCGGGGACCAGCTAGGGGAGCGGGGGGGCAGCCCAGACGCCAGCCAAAACCGGGGCCCGCGTTCCCCGGACGCAGTCCTGCCCGCTCAATCCTCACTGGGGCCTGCCATTATTGGGCAGCAGAGCCATGAGGCCTAGATCCACAGGGAGGAGGAGGAGGACGACCTGCCTGAGCCCACACTGAGGGAGGTATTTCGAGCAGTAATGAAAGGCGACATGGCCATTGCCTCCCTACAACAGCAAGTCGGCTCTATCCAGGAAGAACTGTCCTTTATGCGCCAAAATGTGCAAAAAGTTAATGAGAGAATGGCTGCTGCTGAGGGCAGAATCAGGGATTTGGAGGACAAGCTAGACCCTGTGGCTAGAGATACTCGCAGACATGATCAGCAAATCTCTGCTCTCCTCCTAAAAGCAGATGATCTGGAAAACAGACTGAGACGCAACAATGTGCGTATGGTGGGCTTCCCAGAAAAAGCAGAAGGCCCTAATCCCACCCGTTTCTTTGAATCCTGGATTAAGGATGCTATAGGAGAGGGGACGCTGTCACCTTTGTATGCTATAGAAAGAGCCCACCGAGTCCGTGTCCGCCCATTACCACCTGGGGCCCAGCCGCGCTCGGTTCTGGCGAAACTGCTACACTACAAAGACAGAGACGCTATCCTGCAGGCTGCACGCCAAAATCCTGATATTACCTACAACGGTTGTCGTGTTTCCTTCTACCCGGATTACTCAGCAGAGATTCAAAAGAAGCGGACACGCTTTACGGAAATCAAACGCAGGCTACGCCAACTTCATGTTCCCTATGCCATGTTGTACCCAGCCAAAATGCGCGTTGTCGCTATGGGAGACACGCATTTCTTCACTGAACCGCGTGATGCTGACCGCTGGCTTGAAGCCCATCAACAGCAGATTCGGCAGGGGGCCAACCCCTGATGTGTTTCACGTCCCTTTGCTTTCCTCCGTGGCGTGTGGAAAGTTTCTCCCTCCGCTGTGGAGAATGTGTTCCTCATTTTGGTGCCTTTTGTCCTCGGCCCGCAGTTGCACCTTCTATCCTGATTGAAGCGGGGTGGCCCGAAAGAAGATGCGAGCTTTTCACCTACACTCGGTAGTGTGGAGAACTGGTGGCCCCCACTGTCCACACATAGTGGACAATTGTCCCTGTTTCTGTTTTTTTTTTGTTCTTATTTCTCTTTCTCTTTTTTCTACTTGTTTTTTTTTTTTTTCTCTTCCTTTTTTCTGGTTGCTGGGTCTATGAGGCCCTGTGTTTCTTGGCAGCTCCCACACACTATACATGTACTCTCTACCCTCCGATATTTTTCATTGTACTACGCACTGTGCATTGATGTGTTTATATTTGTAAATGTATTTGTTTCTGTTCCCTTATGGCGAATGGCATTAGAGTGGTCTCCTGGAACATAAGAGGTCTGGGTGAGGCTGATAAGCGTTACGCACTGTTTGATAGATTACGTACTTTCCACCCCCTCATCTTGTGTCTGCAGGAGACCCACCTTACTAAAGACACAGCTCATCTGTTACGCAGGTCGTGGATAGGCTGGAGCTATCATTCTTACTACTCACAGTATTCCCGGGGGGTGAGCATACTGGTCCATAAAAATATACCATTTGTTTGTTTAAAGGTTAAAGTAGACCCTCATGGTCAGTTCATTTGTTTGTATTGCTCCATTTATGCTACTAAGTGGGTACTGTGTTCACTCTATATACCTCCACCTTACAATAGCTCAGTCTTGAAAACAATTTTGAGTTTTGGTGCAGCACACCCGGATGCCTTACTGCTCCTCATAGGTGATTTCAATTCTGTTGTGGATGGCACCCTTGATAGGATGTCTGTAGTGGCATCGCCCTCCAATGCGCGCCTGACCCCCTTGGGTGCGCTCTTACCTGAGGTAGCTCTCTTTGATCTTTGGAGGGCACGACACCCGGGTGTGCGCACCTACTCCTGTTACTCGGCCACGCACAATAGTCTGTCTCATATTGACCTTGCCCTTGGGGATGCTCGGACGCTGTCCTTGGTGATAGAGGTGGAATATTTGCCGCGGTCACTCTCTGACCACTCCCCCCTGAGCCTCCTCCTGGAACACCCTGGGGTGTGGCGCCCCACAGTGCGGTCTTGGCGCCTTAATCCGCATTGGCTCTCTATCCTCGAGACGCCTGGTATTCAAATGGCAGCGGACGAATTCTTTAGTCATAATTCTGGTACTGCCACTCCACAGATCGAGTGGGATGCCATGAAGGCGTATTTAAGAGGATATTTTATACAAACAATTACCCAAACTAAGCGAGCAAGAGGCCGTCTACGGTCGGCTCTCCAGGACTCCTTTTTACAGGCGGAGGAGAATCACATTGCAGGTAATTCTGCAGTTACCTCAGCTAGACTTAGAGAGGCCCAACAGGTACTTACAGATTTTGACCTTGAATCCGCCGCCCATCAGAGAAACTTTGCTAAGCACATTTTTTGTAGAAGGCGAGCGTACTGGGCATCTCTTATCTGTTATCACGAGTGCTCAAAAAAGTTCAACCTTCCTCACCCACATACAGAATAATGAGGGAGCCCTGGTGACCTCTACCCCTGACATCTTACAAGTCTTTTATTCTTATTATTCTAATCTTTATAGCTCTAAATTGGAGGCCACTCCCAATCATATCAGGGATTTCCTGTCTTCTGTCTCTCTCCCGGTCCTAACTACTGATGTGCGGGAAACATTGGGGACCCCACTGACCTTGGAAGAGCTAGAGGCTGCGGCCTCCTCTATCACCAACAACAGGGCACCGGGGATAGATGGGTTGCCGGGAGAATTATTTAAAAAGGTGGGAGAGGTGCTGTTGCCCAAGCTGTTGGAGGTGTGGCAGGCCTCAGTGGAATCAGGCTCCCTTCCGGAGTCCATGAGGGAAGCAATAATTATAGTCCTACCCAAGCCTGGGAGAGATGTAACCTTGCCGGGTTCCTATAGACCCATCTCTCTGTTATCTACAGATATCAAGATAGTGGCCAAGGCCATAGCCAACAGACTCTCTCTCTTCATGAGTGCTCTAGTTCATCCTAACCAAACAGGCTTTATTCCGGCCAGGTCCATTGCCATGAATATTAGATGGTTATATGTTAATCTCCAGCTGCCTTCGGGGGGAGGGCGGTGTGCTCACTCGACGCTGTCAAAGCTTTTGACAGTGTCGAATGGGCCTTTCTATGGGCAGTACTGGACAAGATGGGGTTTGGGCCACACTTTGTTTCTTGGATTCGGCTGCTATATTCCTCACCCTGTGCACGTGTGAAAATAAATGGTGGCCTATCTGCCAGATTTGATTTACAGCGGGGTACGCGGCAGGGGTGTCCCCTGTTGCCGTTGCTTTTTGCGTTAGCCATAGAGCCGCTGGCATCCCTAATACGTGGCCATCCGGGTGTGTGTGGTTTTAAGAGGGGTCCCCAAGAGGAGAAAATAGCGTTATACGCAGATGACTTATTGTTATATCTAAATGACACTGATGCATCTCTGGCTACAGCTATCACGCTTATTGATGACTTTGGCAGATTTTCGGGATTGTCTATTGGTTGGGACAAGTCGGTGCTGCTGCCACTGGATGTTGATGTGGCTCACATGCCTGTCCTCCCCTTCCCTCTCAAGATTGTCACGGAATTTAAATACCTTGGCATTATCATCTCTAAGGATATCAAAGCCTATGAGAGATTGAATCTCACACCGATTCTTTCCAAATTTCAGGCCAAAATGGGGGTGTGGCGTAAGCTCCCTTTATCAGTGGTGGGACGCTCTAATTTGATAAAAATGGTATGGATGCCCCAATTACTATATGTATTGCATAATTCCCCGATATGGATTCCTCTCCGTTACTTTCACAAAATACACGGCTTATTCAGAGACCTCATTTGGGGTTCACAGCGCCCTCGTATAAAGCTAGAAACTTTGCAGAGAGCTAAGACAGCAGGGGGGTTGGCAGTGCCTAATGCCATGATTTATTTCTTCGCCTCTCAGCTGCAACATCTTAGGGGGTGGGAGACAGACACGTTAATGGACCCTACTTTCCAATTATTACAGGCCCACTTTGGAACGGGGCAGTTATTTGAGGTCATGGAGGCTAAACGTATCTCGATGGCTGCTACAGGCCTCCCTACACTTCAGCTTTATCATAGAGTCTGGTGGAAGGTTAGAGACATGTATGGGTTGTCCAGATGCTCTGCATACACCTCTATATGGGATACCCCCTGGTTGAGTGAGCTATATTTCTTGGAAGGGTTTACACCATGGCGGGCACTGGGCCTTAGACGAGTGGAGCAGTTATATATTAATGGTCAGCTGAAAAGTTTCCAGCGGCTGTGTGAAGAATTCCCCATCCCTAGGACACATTTTTACAAATACCTTCAGTTACGCCATGCGTGTGATAGTGAGGGGGACATTTTGTCCCGGGAGCGGGTAATTATTCCACCTATTCATATAGTGGGTGCTTCTACCTCCACATCTGGTCTCATTTCCTTGCTATATATCCATTTACACGACAAATTTTTAGAAAAACATCCGTTGACTATAAAGGAGAAGTAGGAGGCTGACTTGGGTCCCCTGGAGGATGAGTTATGGAAGGAAACTTTGGAGATGACGCCCCAGCTGTCCGTGGGGGAGCAGCGCCGACTGTCCCATTTGTACCTATTACACCGTGTCTACAGAACTCCGGAGTTCTTATTTAGAGTGGGACTTCGTCCCGATGCCCTGTGTCCTCGGTGCCGGAGAGACGAGGGAGGGATCCTGCACATGTTCTGGCGGTGCCCAAAATTAACGAGGTATTGGCAGGAGGTTGCTTCAATTATCCACAAAGTCTATTCTGTTCACCTTGAACAGTCTCCCTTAGTTTGCATTTTAGGCTACGTAGAGGATATAGCCTTATCTAATCCTGGTAAAGTTGCTGTTGCTAGGATCTTGTATATGGCTAGAAAGCTAATAGCTCAATCCTGGCTTGACCAGGATCCTCCGACGAGTACTGTCTTTGTAGCTAAAGTCAACTGGCTCATTGCCAATGATAAATATGCCTATGAAAAGCGGGAGGCGATGAAAAAGTTTGAGAAGATCTGGGCCCCTTGGCTGGATACCCCCGGAATGGCACCGCCGTCACTCACTAGAGGCAGGCTCTCTCCCTCACCGGCCACCTAATCATATATCTAGGAGTTTTCTGTTTGTAATGAAAGATATAGAACCTATCTACTGGTTTACTGTCTATACTGCTGTGTATCTCTTCTCTTTTGAAGGGTTGCCCCTTTGAACTAGGTTGGTTGTTGCCAATTTGTTATGTATCTTTTTTTTTATTTTCTGTTCTGTTTTGTTCTGTGCAGGGTTTGGGCTACTGTACTGGCCTCCCTGCGGTTTCGTGTACTTTAAAAAATGCAAAATCTTTAATAAAAACCATTTGATAAAAAAAAAAAGGAATCAACACATATCCTACGGTATATTTGTGAAAGAGATAAGGTGGGAGAAGAATTGGAGCATAGAAAATCAAAATCATTAGTTTTTTCTGCCTTCGCACAAGATTTAACTCTATTAATAGCAAAAGAACACAGTTGTTCAAATAAAACCTGGTGATAGGGAGGGATATCATACATGTCTCTAAATTTTTCCCAAGATAACAACTCTCCCTTATCTGAGTCCAGTAAGTTACTTAAATGAGTGATTTGTTTTTGTTTCCATACCATATAGTCAGGATTGATGTTACCGTGTAGAAAGAGGGGATTGTCCCATAATGGGAAAAACCTAGAAAGACTAAATGGGAGTTTATACAATTTTTTTAAAGCTTTCCATGTGGCCACGGTATCAGCGATAATAACATTGTGTTTTAAATGTGAGGGTAGTTCTGTAATCGAGAAGTGAAGAAGCGAAGCCAAAGGCCAAGGAGAAGAAAGAGCAGACTCCAAGGAATAATTAGAAAAGAAAGAAGTACCGTTACTCCAGTCTCTGATGTGTCTGAAAATGGAGGCCAAAATATAGAATCTGATATTAGGTAATTGAGCACCACCTTTATGTTTGGGGAGGCTGAGAGTATCGTATGCTATTCTTGGTCGTTTTGACCTCCAAATAAATTTGGTAAAGGCTGATCTGAGTCGAGAAATATCCTTATGTTTTAGCAGTAAGGGGATCATTTGTAAGGGATACAATAATTTAGCAAATGACATAATCTTAATAAGATGAATACGGCCTAAGATTGAAAGGGGTAAATTTTTCCACCTATCAAGTTCTTGTTCTATTTTTTGGAAGATTGGGATATAATTTAATGAGTAGAGAGAAGAAGGGGTACGTCCAATTTTAATTCCTAAATATAAAAGGTGTTGTTTTGCTATACCTATACCTTCAGGGTAAATATGGGGAGCCAAGTGGGGTATTAAGGGTAACAATTGGCTTTTAGTAATATTAATTTTAAAACCAGAAAATGATCCAAAGTTTTTCAAGATTTTTAAAACACCTGGGATGTGTGATGTGGGATTTTCTAGGAATAATAAGGCGTCATCAGCGAAGCAAGCTATACGTACTTCTTCATTGCCTACTTGAATGCCTTTAAATTCAGGTGTGAGGAGAAGAAATCTAATTAAGGGCTCTAATGCTAAATCAAAAAGAAGGGGGGACATTGGGCAACCTTGTCTGGTTCCTTTAAGGATTGGGAAAGTGTCAGACAAGAATCCAGGTGTATGAATACGAGCTATTGGGTTATTGTATATGGTAGAGATAAGATCATTAAAAGGTCCTGTGATGCCATAACGAGAGAGGGTCATATCCATCCATTCCCAGTTAAGATTATCAAATGCCTTTTCAGCGTCTAAGGCAAGCAGTCCTGGTGAGTGGTTTGGATTTTCCCTTTGTCGTACTACTTCCTGTACGGTTAGAACTGTCCTAATATGAGTTATCGCTGAGCGGCCCTTTATAAAGCCAACTTGGTGGCTACTAATCAACTTAGGGAGAAATAAAGCAAGCCGGTCAGCCATAATTTTCGTAAGAATTTTTAAATCTTGATTTATAAGAGAAATGGGCCGATATGAGGATGGAAGTTGTGGGTCTTTCCCTCGTTTATGGAGTAATCTAATATAAGCCATTTCCCCTGAAGGTAACATGCATTTATTATCTATTATATGTTGATATACTTTTTGGAGAGTTGGAACCAGATCAGTATTTAGAACTTTATAAAATTCTCCACTAAATCCATCTGGCCCTGGTGTTTTATTATTATGAAGGGAAGATATTGTTTTAGAGATATCCTCAGGAGAGATGGGGGCATTTAATGATGCCAGAGAAGATTCATCTAATTTGGGAAGATTCAGAGACTGGAGAAACTGTTGACCCGCTTAAGGATCTATAAGATCAGAGGAGTAAAGGGATCGGTAAAATTTTTGAAGAATATTAGAAATAGTTTTTGGATCAGAATGTAATAAACCATTATGATCTTTCATAATTTTGATATGGGAAATAGGGCGTTTACTCTTTGCTAAGTTAGCTAATAATTTTCCTGTTTTATTACCATATACCATAAGACGAGAAAAATAGTGATCTTTATATAAATTATTAAGTTTTTCTTGAGCTAATTCGAATTCCTTTTTTGTTATACACCAAAGGGATTTATTTTGTTCAGAAGGTAAAGATAAGAAGGTAGTGTATGCATTACGAAGTTTAGTAGTAAGAGTATTGTAAGAGGTGGTCGCTTCTTTTTTACGTGCAGAGAGATAAGAGATTATATCGCCCCTTAGTCGGCTTTGGCAGTTTCCCAGAACAGTATAGGACTTGTGGTATGTTGCGAATTAGTGTCGCAAAACTGTGACCACCATTTTTTAAGAAGATTTTTGAAGACTTCATCTGAAGCTAAAACTGCTGGGAATCTCCAAATAATATCTGTTCCTTTAGGGTAAGAATCACGTAGGGTTAAAGTAATCGGAGAATGGTCAGATATAACCATATCATTTATGACAGAGTCATCTAGTAGGCTCAAGGCTCCCTGTGAGACTAACATATAGTCAAGTCTGGACCAAGCCATATGAGAATGGGAGAAAAAAGAAAATTCTCTTTCTTCAGGATGAAGATGACGCCAGGAATCCACTAGACGAGTACTAGATAACAAATTTGTTAAAAATAATTCAGGAGGAGGAGAATCCCATGTCAGAGGAGTGGAACGTTTCCTATCTTCATGCGGGTGTAAAACTGTATTGAGGTCACCTCCTACTATTATTCTGGATTCATCATCTTGAAAAAGGGACGATTCTAAGTGTTGGGAAAATGGAGCTGGTCTGTTATTAGGGCCATAAACATTATATAAGCTTATATGTCCAGATGGAGGATCCAAAACCATGTGGTGAAATCTCCCTTCTGAGTCTGAGGTTTGAGAAACAAGAGAGTGGATAAAATTTCCATGAATAAGAGTTACCACACCACGCTTCCTATTCTGAGCAGGAGATCCAAAGACTTCACCCACCCAAAACCTTTTCATTCTAACATAATCTGATTCAGACAAATGAGATTCCTGTAATAACGCCACATCCGCTCCCAGTCTTCTAAGGTGTTTAAGGATGAGCGCTCTTTTGGAAGGAGAGCGCAAACCTTTCACATTCCAAGAAACGATTTTCATAAAAGCCGGGAGCGGATGAAGTGATAAGAGGCAGGCGCCCCAAGAGCACACAGCAGTAGTAGGGATAAGGAAAATATAGATGAGAGATTCATGTTACAATTAGACCTGAGAGCATAAAAACTGAAAAAAAACTTACATCATATATACAGAGAGAAGTATAGCAATAATATGTTGTTAGACATGTTAGTCAGTATAGTTCATCACTCCATATTTGCTGAAGGAGATGTAGGACTATCAAGACGTCTCTTGTTCTTATCCCCAGGAGGAGGAGCAGAAGTCGGGTCTCTCAGATTCTCTAGGAGAGACGAAGCTTCTTCAGGGGTCTGGTATACACTGGTAGATCCATCTGATTTGAAGACTTTTAGAATAGCAGGGAAGAGGAGTGCAAATCTAATTTGCTGCTGTACTAGAGCCGTACATATTGGTGCAAATGCTTTTCGTTTTTAGACTACTGTAGCAGAATAGTCATTGAATATCAGAATTTTGTGACCTCTTATAAGAACTTCAGTTTTCATTTTCCTAAACGCCTGTAAAATAGCAGCTTTATCTGCATAATTAAGATATTTGACTATCACTTGTCTCGGTTTGTTAGTAGTCGCCTTTTTGGAAGGGGTTAAAGTGTTTGCTGGAGGGCCTATACCATGTGCCCTTTCTACTTGACAAGAGCCTTGTAACCTTAGGGTCTGTGGTCATTCTGAGGTACAGATGATGGAGAATTGTGACAGTGCTATGCTTTCAGGCAGACCTATTATGCCAAGGTTACTCCGTCTTGATCTATTTTCTAGATCATCTGTCTTGTCCCTTAATGTTGCTGTAAGTTTCATAGTTGTTTGTAGCTTAGATTTAGTCGTGGCTAGTTCATCCTCCACTAACCCTAGGCGCTCTTCTAATTCATGTATTTGGGAGGTATGATGAGAAATGTCTCCCTGTATAGCAGATAGTGAGGTCATTAGAGTGGCTTCCAAGGAAGCAGTAATGGCTGGTATTATTTTGGCCACTTCTATGGCTAGTGATTACAGGGAATAGACAGTCCAGGAATAAAAGATTCAGTGTTGGGGTCATTTGTGACCATTTCAGAAGAAGCAGGCGGTGAATGATTTATATGTGTGTCTCCTGTGGTGATGTGTGAGGAGACAGCGCCATCTTGGATTTTGTTTTCTCCCTCTGTGGGAGAGGTATAGAGGAAGAGGGGGCTCTGTGTTGCTTCCCAGCGCGCTGCTGTTGTTTCTCCATGTCCCTAACGGGTAGAGGAGTGTGTCAGGTGCTCTGGTATTTACCGTGGTAACGGGTAACAGCTGGGAGCAGAGTCTATAGCGAGTTACTGTGGGAGCTCCTTCTCAGTGCTGCCATTCTGTGCGCGCTGGAACTGGAAGTCTCCCAGACTGGTTTCTTGAACATGACAATGAGGTCACTGTACTCCAATGGCCTCCACAGTCACCAGATCTCAATCCAATAGAGCATCTTTGGGATGTGGTGGAACGGGAGATTGGCATCATGGATGTGCAGCCGACAAATCTGCGGCAACTGTGTGATGTCATCATGTCACTATGGACCAAAATCTCTGAGGAAGCTTCCAGCACCTTGTTGTATCTATGCCACCAAGAATTGGGGCAGTTCTGAGGGCAAAAGGGGGTCTAACCCGTTACTAGCATGGTGTACCTAATAAAGTGGCCGCTGAGTGTATATACCCTGCATATACCCTGTATACACACTGACCTATATACCCTGCATATAGCTGTATTCAGACTGACCTATAGAATAAAGATAGCATGTCAGTTTTACTGTAAAGTGCATTACCTAAACAGCGAACCCGAACACAATTTGCAGAATCGTGTTTTTTTCCCCCAATTTTACCACATAAATGATATTTTGGGGGTTTTATCATACATGTTATGGTAGATTCAAAGGGGCCTTTACAAAGTACACCTGTTCCTGAAAAAAAACAAGCCCTCACATGGCCCTGTAGCTCTTAGAAGGCAAGGAGGAAAAAACAAAAACGCTAAATTGAAAATTGTCACGGTCCTGGAGGCCATTTTGGGCTCTGTCCTTAAAGGGTTAAACGGTAACTGTCATTTCAGTGTCATTTTTCATGAAGGAATAAATTTTAATAGTACAAGTGATTTTAAGAAACTCTGGTTTTATTTAGTAAAAGAATTTCCTTCTGTACTGAAAAAGCAGTTTTACTATCCCCCCCCCCCACCCCCCCCAATGAAGACGGCTTTGCCTGATAATGCACAGATAAGAGGTGAGGGGGGAGGCTGGGAGATTGCTTCTTGAAAACAGAAAGTCTTTTTTGCCTAATAAAACCTATACCAGTGTTTATTAAAATTGTTAACCAATTTTTACAATTGATTACCGATTTCTACAAAAAACAAACAAACAAAAAAACAAGACAGTTACACTTTGATTTTGAGGTGGGGGCCGCAGACTATTGTCCCAAGGGCCATGAGTTTGAGACCCTGCCTTAGGGGTTAAAAGAGGGGGAAATTGATTACAAGTACTAACTTACACTCCCGCTGGGTTGCCGGGTCTCCGGCGCTGACATGTCAGGACTTAGCAACATCTGCTGAGTGGCCAGTCCATCAGCCGGGACAGACCTCTTCCCTCAAGTTGTGACGTTGCCACAACTTTGGGGAAAAATGACTTCTTGCGGGATGGGGTGGCTGCTACCACCCTACAGAAAGGAACCTTCATTGTGAAGACCTATGGGGGATCAGTACACCTGTGAGATAGAAAGTGTGGGGGGGGGGGGGGGTGGTATCAGTACACCTGTGAGATAAGAGCTGCGGGGGGGGGGGGGGGGGTGATCAGTACACCTGTGGGATAGGAGCTGGGGGGTAGTATCAGTACACCTGTGAGATAGGAAGTGGGGGGTGAGATAGGAAGTGTGGGGGGGGGTATCAGTACACCTGTGAGATAAGAGCTGGGGGGGGGATCAGTACACCTGTGAGATAAGAGCTGGGGGGGGATCAGTACACCTGTGAGATAAGAGCTGGGGGGGGATCAGTACACCTGTGAGATAAGAGCTGCCGGGGGGGGGGGGTGATCAGTACACCTGTGAGATAGGAGCTGGGGGGTAGTGCTCCTATCAGTACACCTGTGAGATAGGAAGTGGGGGGGGGGGGTGTGTGGTATCAGTACACCTGTGAGATAGGAGCTGGGGGGGGGGTGGTATCAGTACACCTGTGAGATAAGAGCTGGGGGGGGGGGTATCAGTACACCTGTGAGATAGGAGCTGGGGGTGATCAGTACACCTGTGAGATAAGAGCTGGGGGGGGTGGTATCAGTACACCTGTGAGATAGGAGCTGGGGGGTGCTATCAGTACACCTGTGAGATAGGAGCTGGGGGGTGGGGTGGTATCAGTACACCTGTGAGATAAGAGCTGGGGGGTGGGGTGGTATTAGTACACCTGTGAGATAAGAGCTGGGGGGTGGGGTGGTATCAGTACACCTGTGAGATAGGAAGTGTGGGGGGGGGGGTGGTATCAGTACACCTGTGAGATAAGAGCTGGGGGGGGATCAGTACACCTGTGAGATAAGAGCTGGGGGGGATCAGTACACCTGTGAGATAAGAGCTGGGGGGGATCAGTACACCTGTGAGATAAGAGCTGCGGGGGGGGGGGGGGTGATCAGTACACCTGTGAGATAGGAGCTGGGGGGTAGTATCAGTACACCTGTGAGATAGGAAGTGGGGGGGGGGTGGTATCAGTACACCTGTGAGATAGGAGCTGGGGGGTGGGATCAGTACACCTGTGAGATAAGAGCTGGGGGGGTGGTATCAGTACACCTGTGAGATAGGAGCTGGGGGGTGGTATCAGTACACCTGTGAGATAGGAGCTGGGGGGTGGTATCAGTACACCTGTGAGATGGAGCTGGGGGTGGGATCAGTACACCTGTGAGATAGGAGCTGGGGGGGGGGTGATCAGTACACCTGTGAGATAGGAGCTGGGGGGGGGGGGGTGATCAGTACACCTGTGAGATAGGAGCTGGGGGGGTGATCAGTACACCTGTGAGATAAGAGCTGGGGGGGGGGGGATCAGTACACCTGTGAGATAAGAGCTGGGGGGTGATCAGTACACCTGTGAGATAAGAGCTGGGGGGTGGTATCAGTACACCTGTGAGATAGGAGCTGGGGGGTGATCAGTACACCTGTGAGATAGGAGCTGGGGGGTGGTATCAGTACACCTGTGAGATAGGAGCTGGGGGTGGTATCAGTACACCTGTGAGATAGGAGCTGGGGGTGGTATCAGTACACCTGTGAGATAGGAGCTGGGGGGGTGATCAGTACACCTGTGAGATAAGAGCTGGGGGGGGGGGGTGGTATCAGTACACCTGTGAGATAGGAGCTGGGGGTGGTATCAGTACACCTGTGAGATAGGAGCTGGGGGGGTGATCAGTACAGCTGTGAGATAGGAGCTGGGGGGTGGTGGTATCAGTACACCTGTGAGATAAGAGCTGGGGGGTGGTATCAGTACACCTGTGAGATAAGAGCTGGGGGGGGGGGGGGTTATCAGTACACCTGTGAGATAAGAGCTGGGGGTGGTATCAGTACACCTGTGAGATAAGAGCTGGGGGGGGGGGTGATCAGTACACCTGTGAGATAAGAGCTGGGGGTGGTATCAGTACACCTGTGAGATAAGAGCTGGGGGGGGTGATCAGTACACCTGTGAGATAAGAACTGGGGGGGGGGGGGGGTTGATCAGTACACCTGTGAGATAAGAGCTGGGGGGGGTGGTATCAGTACACCTGTGAGATAGGAGCTGGGGGGGGGGGGGTGATCAGTACACCTGTGAGATAAAAGCTGGCGGGGGATCACTACACCTGTGAGATAAGAGCTGGGGGGTGGGATCAGTACACCTGTAAGATAGGAGCTGGGGGGTGATCAGTACACCTGTGAGATAGGAGATGGGGGGGGATCAGTACACCTGTGAGATAGGAGATGGGGGGTGGTATCAGTACACCTGTGAGATAGGAGCTTGGGGTGGGATCAGTACACCTGTGAGATAGGAGCTGGGGGGGGTGATCAGTACACCTGTGAGATGGAGCTGGGGGGTGGGATCAGTACACCTGTGAGATGGAGCTGGGGGGTGGGATCAGTACACCTGGGAGATAGGAGCTGGGGGGGTGGTATCAGTACACCTGTGAGATAAGAGCTGGGGGGTGGTATCAGTACACCTGTGAGATAGGAGCTGGGGGGGGGGGTGATCAGTACACCTGTGAGATAAGAGCTGGGGGGTGGTATCAGTACACCTGTGAGATAAGAGCTGGGGGGGGGGGTGATCAGTACACCTGTGAGATAAGAGCTGGGGGGTGGTATCAGTACACCTGTGAGATAAGAGCTGGGGGGGGGGTGGTATCAGTACACCTGTGAGATAAGAGCTGGGGGGTGGGATTAGTACACCTGTGAGATGGAGCTGGGGGGTGGGATCAGTACACCTGTGAGATAGGAGCTGGGGGGTGGGATCAGTACACCTGTGAGATGGAGCTGGGGGGTGGGATCAGTACACCTGTGAGATAGGAGCTGGGGGGTGGGATCAGTACACCTGTGAGATGGAGCTGGGGGGTGGGATCAGTACACCTGTGAGATAGGAGCTGGGGGGTGGGATCAGTACACCTGTGAGATGGAGCTGGGGGGTGGGATCAGTACACCTGTGAGATAGGAGCTGGGGGGGGTGGTATCAGTACACCTGTGAGATAGAAGCTGGGGGGGTGATCAGTACACCTGTGAGATAAGAGCTGGGGGGTGGTATCAGTACACCTGTGAGATAAGAGCTGGGGGGATCAGTACACCTGTGAGATGGGGGGGGGGGATCAGTACACCTGTGATATAGGAGCTGGGGGGGGGATCAGTACACCTGTGAGATAGGAGCTGGGGGGGGGATCAGTACACCTGTGAGATAGGAGCTGGGGGGGATCAGTACACCTGTGAGATAGGAGATGGGGGGTGATCAGTACACCTGTGAGATAGGAGCTGGGGGGTGGTATCAGTACACCTGTGAGATAGGAGCTTGGGGGTGGGATCAGTACACCTGTGAGATAGGAGCTGGGGGGGGGTGATCAGTACACCTGTGAGATGGAGCTGGGGGGTGGGATCAGTACACCTGTGAGATGGAGCTGGGGGGTGGGATCAGTACACCTGTGAGATAAGAGCTGGGGGGGTGGTATCAGTACACCTGTGAGATAGGAGCTGGGGGGGGGGGTGATCAGTACACCTGTGAGATAAAAGCTGGCGGGGGATCACTACACCTGTGAGATAAGAGCTGGGGGGTGGGATCAGTACACCTGTGAGATAGGAGCTGGGGGGTGATCAGTACACCTGTGAGATAGGAGCTGGGGGGGATCAGTACACCTGTGAGATAGGAGATGGGGGGTGATCAGTACACCTGTGAGATAGGAGCTGGGGGGTGGTATCAGTACACCTGTGAGATAGGAGCTTGGGGGTGGGATCAGTACACCTGTGAGATAGGAGCTGGGGGGGGTGATCAGTACACCTGTGAGATGGAGCTGGGGGGTGGGATCAGTACACCTGTGAGATGGAGCTGGGGGGTGGGATCAGTACACCTGTGAGATAAGAGCTGGGGGGGTGGTATCAGTACACATGTGAGATAAGAGCTGGGGGGTGGTATCAGTACACCTGTGAGATAGGAGCTGGGGGGGGGGGGGGGGATCAGTACACCTGTGAGATAAGAGCTGGGGGGTGGTATCAGTACACCTGTGAGATAAGAGCTGGGGGGGGGGGGTGGTATCAGTACACCTGTGAGATAAGAGCGGGGGGGGGGATTAGTACACCTGTGAGATGGAGCTGGGGGGTGGGATCAGTACACCTGTGAGATAGGAGCTGGGGGGTGGTATCAGTACACCTGTGAGATAAGAGCTGGGGGGTGGGATCAGTACACCTGTGAGATAGGAGCTGGGGGGTGGGATTAGTACACCTGTGAGATGGAGCTGGGGGGTGGGATCAGTACACCTGTGAGATAGGAGCTGGGGGGTGGGATCAGTACACCTGTGAGATGGAGCTGGGGGGTGGGATCAGTACACCTGTGAGATAGGAGCTGGGGGGGGTGGTATCAGTACACCTGTGAGATAGAAGCTGGGGGGGGGGGGGTGATCAGTACACCTGTTAGATAAGAGCTGGGGGTGGTATCAGTACACCTGTGAGATAAGAGCTGGGGGGATCAGTACACCTGTGAGATGGGGGGGGGGATCAGTACACCTGTGATATAGGAGCTGGGGGGGGGATCAGTACACCTGTGAGATAGGAGCTGGGGGGGGGGATCAGTACACCTGTGAGATAGGAGCTGGGGGGGATCAGTACACCTGTGAGATAAGAGCTGGGGGGTGGTATCAGTACACCTGTGAGATTGGGGGGGATCACTACACCTGTGAGATGGGGGGGGGATCAGTACACCTGTGAGATTGGAGCTGGGGGGGTGGTATCAGTACACCTGTGAGGAGCTGGGGGGGGATCAGTACACCTGTGAGATGGGGGGGGGATCAGTACACCTGTGAGATAGGAGCTGGGTGGATCAGTACACCTGTGAGATAGGAGCTGGGGGGAGGATCAGTACACCTGTGAGAGGAGCTGGGGGGTGGTATCAGTACACCTGTGAGATAGGAGCTGGGGGGGGGGGGTGATCAGTACACCTGTGAGATGGGGGGGATCAGTACACCTGTGAGATAGGAGCTGGGGGGTGGTATCAGTACACCTGTGAGATAGGAGCTGGGGGGTGGTATCAGTACACCTGTGAGATAGGAGCTGGGGGGGGGGTGATCAGTACAGCTGTGAGATAGGAGCTGGGGGGGGTGGTATCAGTACACCTGTGAGATAGGAGCTGGGGGGGGTGGTATCAGTACACCTGTTAGATAAGAGCTGGGGGGTGGTATCAGTACACCTGTGAGATAAGAGCTGGGGGGATCAGTACACCTGTGAGATGGGGGGGGGGATCAGTACACCTGTGATATAGGAGCTGGGGGGGGGATCAGTACACCTGTGAGATAGGAGCTGGGGGGGATCAGTACACCTGTGAGATAAGAGCTGGGGGGTGGTATCAGTACACCTGTGAGATTGGGGGGGATCACTACACCTGTGAGATGGGGGGGATCAGTACACCTGTGAGATTGGAGCTGGGGGGGTGGTATCAGTACACCTGTGAGGAGCTGGGGGGGGATCAGTACACCTGTGAGATGGGGGGGGGATCAGTACACCTGTGAGATAGGAGCTGGGTGGATCAGTACACCTGTGAGATAGGAGCTGGGGGGAGGATCAGTACACCTGTGAGAGGAGCTGGGGGTGGTATCAGTACACCTGTGAGATAGGAGCTGGGGGGGGGGGGTGATCAGTACACCTGTGAGATGGGGGGGATCAGTACACCTGTGAGATAGGAGCTGGGGGGTGGTATCAGTACACCTGTGAGATAGGAGCTGGGGGGTGCTATCAGTACACCTGTGAGATAGGAGCTGGGGGGGGGGGTGATCAGTACAGCTGTGAGATAGGAGCTGGGGGTGGTATCAGTACACCTGTGAGACAAGAGCTGGGGGGTGGTATCAGTACAGCTGTGAGATAGGAACTGGGGGGGGATCAGTACACCTGTGAGATTGGGGGGGGGGGGAATCACTACACCTGTGAGATAAGAGCTGGGGGGATCATTACACCTGTGAGATAGGGGGGGGGGATCAGTACACCTGTGAGATAGGAGCTGGGGGGGGGGGATCAGTACACTTGTGAGATAGGAGCCGGGAGGGGGGGGGTGATCAGTACACCTGTGAGATAGGAGCTGAGGGGGGTGATCAGTACACCTGTGAGATAAGAGATGGGGGGGGATCAGTACACCTGTGAGATAGGGGGGGGGGGATCAGTACACCTGTGAGATAGGAGCTGGGGGGGGGGGATCAGTACACCTGTGAGATAGGAGCCGGGAGGGGGGGGGGGTGATCAGTACACCTGTGAGATAGGAGCTGAGGGGGGTGATCAGTACACCTGTGAGATAAGAGATGGGGGGGGATCAGTACACCTGTGAGACAGGAGCTTGGGGGTGATCAGTACACCTGTGAGATAGGAGCTTGGGGGTGATCAGTACACCTGTGAGATGGGGGGGATCAGTACACCTGTGAAATGGGGGGGGGATCAGTACACCTGTGAGATAAGAGCTGGGGGGGATTAGTATACCTGTGAGATAGGAGCTGGGTGGGGGGGATCACTGTGTGATGTGCTTCGGAACAGTCATCATTCCCGCTATAGTTTTTTTTTTTTTTATCTCTAAGGGTGCATTCACACGTAACGGATCTGCAGTGGATTTTTTGCTGCGAATTCACATCGGGATCCGCTGCGGATCCCTGCCCTGTACACTCTGGGCAGACAAACGCGCAGCAGGATGGACATTTCACTACAAGTATGTCTGCAGCCTGCCCCGTTTACCCCCTGCCGTATACTTCACCTGCTCCCCACTCCGGCTTGCTTCTGGGCTCTCTACACATCCCACTTAAGACAATCAGCGTGCTGCCAAGCCGCAGCGCACTGATTGGCTGAGCGGGGCGTGAAGATGCCGGGAGCCCCAAAGCAAGCCGGAGTGGGGAGCAGGTCTCTGCCCGGATCATCGCGGCCGGTTTGCCTGCGAGTTTGTCTGCCCAGAGTGTACAGGGCAGGGATCCGCTGCTGATCCGTTACGTGTGAACAGTAATTTTTTTAGGCACATTGCCCTTGGCTGAGAGAAGGATCTGTGGTAATGCCACATGCCAAGTCTATGTCTTCTGTGTATTTTTCTTGTTTTTGTATACAGCGATTTATGTCCATTCACAGTGACCACATCAATTCCATTTGAGATAACTTTCCAAGAATATTATTTTCAAGTTACGTGTGTGCATTTGAAGTGTAGCTGCATAATGGCTCCTCCATGTTGTCACCACTGCAGCGGTGTCTACTCTGTTACTCTTAAAAACCCACAACCCCCTTGATGAGGAAGTCGTTCACTCTACAGCCCATTCTTGAAGCCCCTATTACATGGGGCGACATAGAGGTGCAAACGAGCGCTGTCAGCCCTCATTTGCTCCACGTTCCCTGATCGTTGCTACCACCACTACACGCGGCGGCAGCAGATCTCTGCAATCACAGTCATTTGTCTTTCAACATGTTGAAAGACAAACGGCAGCAAAGACCAGCCTACATCATTCATGTCGGCTGATCGTTGCCTTGTATTACTCGGAACGATTATTGGCCGATAATCGTTCCGTGTAATTGGGCCTTCAGCCGACAGAGATGTCCCTGCAGTTTGCTTTTGTGTATGCAACTTATTTGGGGTCTTTTGGAAAAGTTATACAATACAGATGACTGAAGCCTTCACTGCCTACAGCCCCTTTCCCTCACACGTTCCGTCACATGTTCATTGCGGTCCAATTTCTTTTGTTGCTTGCGGCATAGAGCAAGATCGCCAAGGGCAGGGACATGGGTTGTGGGTAGATCTGCTCTTACTCCCCTCCCGTGACAGTATATCTGTGTGTTGTTTCCTCAATTAGACAATGGGATAGACCTGTGGAATCTATGCTTGTTTATTTGTTATGAACGTGAGCTTGTCCACATTGGTTGTGAACAGGTGGATCCGCTTGCCGGTGATGACGCACCCTACACTGTAAGACACCTGTTCAGACAGCACAGGGCAGGCCATTCACTCCAAGGCATATTGGTGTCCATTTTAGCAAAGCCATAGTTGAGCAGCGGAGACCCAATGCTTGGTACCAGGAGACATGTCTACACATACTCGGCCAAACTCTGCCTCCTGTTAGCACAGGCCGTATCAGATGGTGTTGTGGAGAACTCATGAGTAGGCTTGATCGAACAGCGGAAAAAGCTAGGTTCTATCGAACTCGAACCTTCCGCATTTGATTCCTGATGCCTTCCCGGTCCGTGGGGAAGGAGGAGACATCCCGGAGCTCACCTGGAGTTCTGGGATACAGCCTATGACATGGCTCCTTTAGAATCAACGGAACCGCATCACAGAGGGGGGAAAATTCACTCCCACTGGGGGCGAGCCGGCCCACCACCTGTGCTTCAGCACCGGCCCAATACCCGTGCATAGAGTGGCGCCGTACATGGGAACTGGGCTGCGGTTCCAAAAACGGACCGTGGCACTGGCTTCCCTGTGACAGCGGGATCCGTGGGTCAGATTAAAGAGGATGGACCTGATGGTACATCCTCTTTAACAGTGACAATGCTTTGGTGAGCTAGGCACTAGAGATGAGCAAACAGAGTTCGAGTTCCAGTCGATCCGAACCCGAACGTTCGGCATTTGATTAGCGGCGGCTGCTGAACTTGGATAAAGCTCTAAGGTTGTCTGGAAAACATGGATACAGCCAATGACTATATCCATGATTCCCACATAGCCTTAGGGCTTTATCCAACTTCAGCAGCCACCGCTAATCAAATGCCGAACGCTCGGGTTCTGATGGACTCCAGCTGCTCCAGGGTCGCTCATCTCTACTAGGCACACTCATCTGCCTCAGCCAATTTTAAGATGGACTTTCAATAAAGCAGAAAATTCAGCAGAGTGGCGAGTTGCTACAGTTTCTTTACGGTGGTTACAATATTGTTACATTCTGTTTCAACTGAGCACCACAGGTACTACATTAGCCTATTAACTCTTTGTACACCTTTAAGCCATTTGTGTTCCTGTGAAGGTAGTACCAGCTGTGCTCTCCTTTTGGACATTATATATAAAGGTTTCCATCATGTCCCCCCTTTCCCTTCTTCCCTCCTGTAACATATATAAAGGTTTCCATCATGTCCTCCCTTTCCCTTCTTCCTCCTGTAACATATATAGTTTCCATCATGTCCTCCTTTCCCTTCTTCCTCCTGTAACATACACTCAGCGGCCACTTTATTAGGTACACCATGCTAGTAACGGGTTGGACCCCCTTTTGCCTTCAGAACTGCCCCAATTCTTGGTGGCATAGATACAACAAGGTGCTGGAAGCTTCCTCAGAGATTTTGGTCCATAGTGACATGATGACATCACACAGTTGCCGCAGATTTGTCGGCTGCACATCCATGATGCCAATCTCCCGTTCCACCACATCCCAAAGATGCTCTATTGGATTGAGATCTGGTGACTGTGGAGGCCATTGGAGTACAGTGACCTCATTGTCATGTTCAAGAAACCAGTCTGAGATGATTCTAGCTTTATGACATGGCGCATTATCCTGCTGAAAGTAGCCATCAGATGTTGGGTCCATTGTGGTCATAAAGGGATGGACATGGTCAGCAACAATACTCAGGTAGGCTGTGGCGTTACAACCATGCTCAATTGGTACCAAGGGGCCAAAGAGTGCCAAGAAAATATTCCCCACACCATGACACCACCACCACCAGCCTGAACCGTTGATACAAGGCAGGATGGATCCATGCTTTCATGTTGTTGATGCCAAATTCTGACCCTACCATCCGAATGTCGCAGCAGAAATCGAGACTCATCAGACCAGGCAACGTTTTTCCAATCTTCTACTGTCCAATTTCGATGAGCTTGTGCAAATTGTAGCCTCAGTTTCCTGTTCTTAGCTGAGCGGAGTGGCACCCGGTGTGGTCTTCTGCTGCTGTAGCCCATCTGCCTCAGAGTTGGCCGTACTGTGCGCTCAGAGATGCTCTTCGGCCTACCTTGGCTGTAACGGTTGGCTATTTGAGTCACTGTTGCCTTTCTATCAGCTGGAACCAGTCTGCCCATTCTCCTCTGACCTCTGGCATCAACAAGGCATTTCCGCCCACAGACCTGCCGCTCACTGGATGGTTTTTCTTTTTCGGACCATTCTCTGTAAACCCTAGAGATGGTTGTGCGTGAAAATCCCAGTAGATCAGCAGTTTCTGAAATACTCAGACCAGCCCTTCTGGCACCAACAACCATGCCACGTTCAAAGGCCTCACATCACCTTTCTTCCCCATACTGATGCTCGGTTTGAACTGCAGGAGATTGTCTTGACCATGTCTACATGCCTAAATGCACTGAGTTGCCGTCATGTGATTGGCTGATTAGAAATTAAGTGGTAACGTGCAGTTGGACAGGTGTACCTAATAAAGTGGCCAGTGACCGGTGAGTGTATATAAAGGTTTCCATCATGTCCCCCCTTTCCCTTCTTCCTCCTGTAACATATATAAAGGCTTCCATCATGTCCTCCCTTCTTCCTCCTGTAACATATATAAAGGCTTCCATCATGTCCTCCCTTCTTCCTCCTGTAACATATATAAAGGTTTCCTATAATCCTCATTAGTACCTGATTCTCTCTCTTTTCCTAGTCCTTAGTCATCTGCTTTTATAACTGGTGCCCGTTTTCGTCTTGTTCCCGTTGGGTTACAGCTCTACCTTCTCTACCTGATCATTAACTACAAAGGAAATTAATCAGGTGCAAATTTTTCATGACCATTTTATTTCATGTTTCTGCACGCTCAGCGCTCACCCCCTGTACAGGAACCTATCGGTGATAGGCAATTGCTGCATTTCTTCCCAGGCTTGGTCAATTCATGCAGTCTATCAGCTCAGAGGTGTAACCACATAACATAGGACCATCTACTCCCCGAGCAAAGGGCCGAGATCCTTGTGTGGGTGAAGACAGTGAATGTTATGCAGTTGCTCCTAGTGTGAGGCTGTATACATGAGTCTACAGCTGTGAAGTATACGGACACACGTAATCTGGCTCATCTTTCCGCGGTCTTCTTCAAGAAATAAATATGTTTTTATAATTTAGACTTTCTTCCTAAGAGTCAAAGAGCCAACATCACCTCCTTCCGTCCCCTATTTCGATCCCTGTGGCACCATTGCAGACGTGGACCAGACACAGAAGCCCGGAGTCCGGGCCATCAGGATTGAGGAAGGAGGAGGCTGGAGCCCCGATCCACTCTCAGGCAGATCACTTACGCAGTGCTCAGGGTAGCTACAGGTGTCCAGCTGTGACATCTCTGAGGTTGGGGCAGTGGTGGTAACCTGGAGGAAGGATATGATCCCTATGACACCACAGGATACATGAAACACCTTCAGGTTTACAACCATTAAAAAAACTTTAGAAATGCAGAATTCGAGTGCCTTGCATGCATGGCCAAGAAGAGATGGTGACCACCATGGCTGTGTTTGCCGGTGCTGCTCCTATGTGAAGATTCATGACCTGAAAGTATAAAAAGTTTTTAGAAGAGATTGTGATGGATGGAGCTTCATGACTGCTGTCTCTTTGCTGCACAGATGAGACTGGAGTGTCTCCTGGTCATAGTTTGGTGTCAGGGGAGGGTAAGACCCTCTACTGTCATGTCCAGGGTGGCAGGATGAGGATAGAGTTCTGATCACAGAGGGTCAGAGAGTCTCCTTGTTGCTACTCAGATATTCCTCTGCTCTCTTATGAGACTCCAGCGCTCTGATAGTGTAAATATCCTGGGGAAGTTCTGATTTCTTGCTGAGAAGCATCTGCTCCTGCGGAGATGTACGTGGCACCTGGAGAAGAACATAAAATCACTAGACCATCACCTACCAGGGGTCACATTACTTTAGGACTACTCATAGGGCCTAGCTGGGCTGTCAGCTCTGTCCTGTAACTAGCAAGGCAAGTCTATGGAGAAGGGAGGAGGCGTGCATGAATTAAGTAATCTCACCCCAGGACTTTATACGTAGTGTACACTGGCTTCTAGAGATGAGCAGATTTACAGTAATAATGAAGTGAAGCGCTCTTTTATCTCTGCAATCCGCTACTCCCCAGGTGGGCAATAACTGACTGCCGCTCCTCCCCAGGTGGGCAATATCTGACTGCCGCTCCTCCCCAGGTGGGCAATAACTGACTGCCGCTCCTCCCCAGGTGGGCAATAACTGACTGCCGCTCCTCCCCAGGTGGGCAATAACTGACTGCCGCTCCTCCCCAGGTGGGCAATAACTAACTGCCGCTCCTCCCCAGGTGGGCAATAACTGACTGCCGCTCCTCCCCAGGTGGGCAATAACTGACTGCCGCTCCTCCCCAGGTGGGCAATAACTGACTGCCACTCCTCCCCAGGTGGGCAATAACTGACTGCCGCTCCTCCCCAGGTGGGCAATAACTGACTGCCGCTCCTCCCCAGGTGGGCAATAACTGACTGCCGCTCCTCCCCAGGTGGGCAATAACTGACTGCCGCTCCTCCCCAGGTGGGCAATAACTGACTGCCGCTCCTCCCCAGGTGGGCAATAACTGACTGCCGCTCCTCCCCAGGTGCCCTATAACTGATGGCACGGAGCAGCAGTCAGTTATAAGGCAGCTGGGTGGAGCAGCAGTCAGAAGGCAGGAGTTGAAGAGCGGATTGCAGAGATAACAAACAGATCGAACATTGCTGATGCCTTCCCGGTCTGTGCGGAAGGAGGAGTGTGCCCAGGGACCGCCTGGAATTCTGGGATTTAGCCTAGGTAATAGGCGGTCCCCAGGCACGCTCCTCCTTCCGCACCGACCGGGAAGTCATCAGCAATCTAATGCGGCAGGTTCGGGAATGTTCGAGTTCGATCGAACCTAGGATTTTCCGATGTTCGATCATCTCGAATAATGAAGCGCTTCACATAGTTACTAATTTAAATTTGCTCATCTGTAATGGCTTTCATGCTGCACACAAAGACTGTGCAGGATCTCCCCCTCTTGTATGTAGAGACACCATAGATATTAGGCTTTGTCCTCCAGTTTAATCAGCGATGCACATGGATGAACCTACATATATAGAAAAGGAGGTTACCGACGCTCACCAGTCCGTTTTTTACATCAGTGGTTGGCACACAGTGCCTTTGTCTGTGTACAACCACTCATTTGAATAAAGCTAATTGAAAACGAACCGGTGAGCGTCGGGAATCTCCTTTCCTCTAGTTGTCATCAGCCAACTGAGAACCACCATAACCAACCCATGTGAACCTGCGGGCAGTCATCCTCTAACTAAGAACAAACATCACCAATCAGTGTTAAAGGGGTTATCCAGGGTGGGGGCCAATCAGAGCTGAGCAACCTGAGTCACCTGACAAAGGGAGGTTGGCCTAACAGGGCTTAGACCAGTTTGCCTCTTGATGATGTCATTGTCACAAAATGGCTGCCACAGAGCAGCCTGGGGTCAACAGTCATTAGGTAAGAATGAGTTTACTTCACTACCACCTGGAGAGGGAAGGGGGCAGATAGGGGAGTGGGGCAGATAGGGAAGAGGGGCAGATAGGTGATCGAAGCATATTACAGTTATATAACTTTGTAATGTGTTTCAATTACTGGGAAAAAGCTTTTCACCGGAGTTGTCCTTTATTAGGCGGCCAGTCATTCTCATTCATCTAAGAACAACCATCACCATCAGACATCTGTCAATTTAGGGACATCTTCACATACTTTATACTGCCGTGATTGGTGGGTTCACAATAGAACGTGTATGGGGACATTAGGAACAACAATCATCAATCAGTTTCAACCTGGGGTCTAGAACTGAAACCTAACTCAGACAGTTCATTCCCACTGTCAAAATACAGACAGAGCAGGGGGCTGGTGACTATATCTGCGATAAAACACTGATGCAATACTCAGCACTAGTAACATTCAGATAAGGTGGAGGGAGAGGACCCTGCAGCGTCCCCATACAATTTATACTTATGGTATTTAAACCCGCTGCTCAGTATATAAGGTAAATCAGGCTCTGGCTGTGGCCTACCCCTCCACATAGAGAACACAGGAACATTCAGTCTTTCCACACGTTCCTGTGTAGGGGGAGAATAGGGGAGATTATAGGAAGAGTATGGCCAAGGCTTAGCGGTAATGGGAAATATTAGTATAATCTGGGTGAGATTCCATCTGCATGCAGTGGGGTGGTCATTTCATGTTTAGCTATGAATGGGGCAGAACAGCAGTGTGTACAGGTCCAAGAGGGGTAAGTGTGGTTCGACCAATCGTCACCTGCACAGCCTCAGTCTCCATTGTCTTCTTTAAAATCTGAATATCCTCAGCGGTAGGGGTGTCTGTCTCCATGGAGCAGATCAGGCTGAGAGCAGGAGGAGAATTAAACATTGTGTACTGAGAAGGGTGACGAGACAGGGAGGAAGGGAGGGAGAGAGAGAGAGAAAAACTGTGTGAGAGATACCTCCAGAGCTGCACATCATTGGGTGACATGCCACACAAGCTGCACACAATATATCCCCCACCTGTGGATTCAACCGCGCCATTTCCTCAATTCGATTCCACATCTCTGCTCGCTCTCTGCCTCTAATCTTCCCCCTGGAAAAAGAGACAGCAGAGGAATAAGCAGGGGACTCATCAGCACTAATACAGCTCATCCCCAAAGCCAGGACATTGAGGTAAGACTTCTATAGCTCATAATAACCACTAACACATGTCTAGTATTGTCAGGCACCCACCTCTGCTTCTCAGCCTTGTACTGCTGGGTGCAGTCATCAAACAGCTTCTGATTCATCTCCATGAAGAGTTTCAGGGCATTGTATATTAGTCCATGTATAGTCCTGCAGGACAACACATATCTATATCATCATATCAAAGCCCCACAATGACACACTGATACGTTGAGCCTCGAGTGGCATTTCAGATTTTCTTACCATAGATAATACAAGAATCTCTCAGGAGCCATCTATATTCAATATCAAAGACTATGTCAGAGCAGACCAATCAAAGATCCTGACACAGAAAGGACAAACCAGCAGCCAACAATCCCAACAAAGAGGCCAAACCACTGTGCAACAATCCCAACACAGAGAACATAAACCAGGGGCCAACAATCCCAAAAGAGGGGACAAACCAGCAATCCAGACAGAGAATAAACCACTGGCCAACGATCCCAACACAGAGAAGATAAACCAGTGGTGAACGATCCCAACACAGAAAAGACGAACTGCCGGCCAACAACCCCAAAAAAGAGGACAAACCAGCGGCCAACGATCCAGACAAAGGACAAACCACTGGCCAACGATCCCAACACAGAAAGGACAAACCACTGGCCAACAATCCTAACACAGAGAATCCTAAGACGATCCAAAGAATAAACCACAGGTCAACAATCCCGACAGAGAGGACAAAACAGCAGCCAATGATCCCAACACAAAAAGGACAAACCACTGGCCAACAATCCCACAACAATCTCGACAAAGAGAGGTGAAACTACTCTCCGACATGTTAGAGGCCACCGCTGATTAACTGTATCCTGGGGAGAGGGTGGGGGGGTGGCTGTATGCGTGTATGACTGTGTGATGGTTCTGTCTCCTGTTTGTTTGCCTTCGAGCATGATCTCAACTTAGAGCCCTATTAAACCAACAAATATCTTTATTGCAGCCAAATCCATTCCTGGGTTTGGCTGTAAAAATATGTCAGATAATGTGTCAGAAATCTGTTAGTGTCATAGGGCTCTTACTCTATTACTAAGGGCCCTATTACACCAACAGATTATTTGACAGATTTTTTTTAACCAAAGCCAGGAAAGGATTTGAAAAGAGGAAAAATCTCAATCTTTTCTTTTACAAGCCTGGAGAGATGGAAAAAGCTGCACATCGCACCCATGGTGCAGAGAGCTGCACGTGGTACATGAGGCAATATGGTTTGATTAAATTATATACTAACTTCTGATGTTGATTTTTAACTTAAGCTGAACAGGCTTTCGTATCAACCATGGGTGCGATGTGCAGCCATTTCTGTCTCTTCAGGCTTGTGCATTTTATGTATTCTGTCCCTTTTTCATTGTGGCTAGCACTCCTCCTTTTTACCTACGTGATCCAAATTAGCAGGAAGCACCTGTGTACATATGGCAAGTACCTCCTCTGTTCTCCCATTCCACCTGCAGTAGCAATGGTGAGAGGTTAACAGCTTGTTCACACGTTGCCTGGTGGCCTCTTTCTTCACCGGCGGGGTTTGGTCTTGTGACATTGGGGTTGCAGGGCCATTTAATGGCCCCCGTTCACTGCTTGTGCACGCTTTACAGGGTTAGCGGTCACTGATCAGCACAGTTTTGTTTGGTTAGTGACTTATGTGTATCAAGAGACCTGCACGTGGTACATGAGGCGATATGGTTTGATCAAATTATATACTAACTCAGCAATGGGGTGCCGGGAGAACATGCCAGGGGTACTGCAGGATCCTGGTGGGAATTGTCACTGTCTCTTTAAGCCTCCTGAGAAGCTGTGGCCACGCAGCTTCTCGAGATGCACAGATCGCTTTGATGTTCCGCCCGCACAGTGAGTGGGCAGAACATTAAAGTGAGCAGAATGTAGGAGCAGGGCTTGTCAGCGTCCTGCTCCTACATTCACTCCCATAGTCCACCGGCACTTCATACCTGCAGCCTATGGGACGCCGGGACGTGACCTCTCCGGCAGCCGTGATGATGTGATGTCATCACGCCTGCTGGAGGTCCCATCCCTGTGGCTCGCAAGATGGAGCTAGAAGTGGAAGAGAGCTGCTGCCTGGAGCCACACAGCGCCGATTAGGTAAGTAGGATGTTTGTTTGTTTTTAGGGGCACCTCTGGGGGCATTATTAGTTCATGGGGGGCACCTCTGGGGGCATTATTAGTTCATGGGGGGCACCTCTGGCGGCAGTTACTTTAGGAGCCTATAGTAAGGAGAAAGGAAAGGAAGTTGCTAGCCTAAATTGTTTGTCTCGCAGGTTCTGAAGAGATGAATTGTAGCTGGAAGAAATCATCATGGAGGACTGGACTGGATGGAGAGGAAAAGGAAAGTGAGGCCTCAGATCAAAGAAGACGTCACCTGTGAGTCACTGTATGACCGTTTTCTTATTTTGTAGAACATTATTTAGTAGGCATGCCCCGAGGTGGAAAAGGTTGGGAAGCACTGTACTAACTTCTGATGTCGGTTTTTAATGTAGCTGAACAAGCTTTCATATCAACCATGGGTGTGATGTGCAGCTTTCTGTCTCTCCACGCTTGCTGAATCTTTTCTTAATTACCTGTTCTCTGTTTATAGTCCACTCCTGGCTTTGGCTCAAAAAAATCTGTCAGATAATCTGTTGGTGTAATAGGGCCCTAAATTGGATGGCCTCCCGAAAGTCTGCAATCATTTATTTTAATCCTTGGTTTGCCAAATTGTGGAAGTTATATTGTACTCTGTTGTTAATGATGGTGCAGTACTCATTTTACATGTGAGATCTCGTATTTTGCTTTGTATATTGAAAAATGTTAAATAAAATCTTAAAAAACAAACAAACACTGGCCAACGATCCCGACACAGAAAGGATAACCACAAACCAGTGGCAAATGATCAGGACAGAGAATAAACCACGGGTCAACAATCCCGACACAGAGAGGACAAAATAGCGGCCAACAATCCCCACAAAGAGAGGGCGAACCACTGGCCATTGATCCGACACAGACAAGAGAAACCACCGACAATGCAGACACAGAGGACAAACCACTGTGCAACGATCCTCACACAGAGAGGACAAACCACTGTCCCGACACAAACAGGTCAAGCCAGCAGCCAACAATCCCAACACAGAGAGGATAAACCACCAGCCAGCGATCCAGACAGAGAGGTTAAGCCAACAGTCAATGATCCAACAAAGAGATGTCAAGCCAGCAGCGAACGATCCTGACAAAGAGAAGACAATCCACAGGCCAATCATCCTGACACAGACAATAAACCAGCAGCCAACAATCACCACACAGGAGAGGACAAACCATTGGATTGGATCAATGATCCCAAAACAAAAAGGGCAAACCACCAGCCAACCATCCCAACACAGAGGACAAACCATTGGCAAACAATCCCGACACAGAGAGCATAAACCACCAGCCAACAATGCCGACACAGAGAGGGTAAAACAATGGAAGACTTTTATGATACAAAGATGATAACACAGCTGCCTGCCATTCTGGGACATACTGTAAAATAAATGCAGCAGATGAGGAGACCCTCATACAACCTGGGTATTACCACCATCTTGTTTTCACATGACTTACTTATTCCAGTGGTTCTTAGAGTTGCGGTACAGTGATGGGAACATAATCGGCAGAATCTGGGCAGCATTGTCACTCATCAGGCTCAGGATGTACTCATTATTCCAGTAATATAGTGCTCGTTCCGCCACCTACAAAATGGAAGCCAGTGCTTACAAATGCAAAGAGGATGTAAAGACACAGGGTGGATATGGGGATCTCAACACTGGCGTATTAGGTTAGAATCATTACAGAGGGCAAAAGGCAACGAGGGTCTAGCAATCCCAAATGCAGCCATGTATTTCTTGGCGGCCCAATTACAACACCTAAGGGGTTGGAAAGTATATGAAGCGGGAGACCAAAACAAGGCCCTTATTGGGCATCATCTTCAGTCAGATTTTTTTTTTTTTTTAAATATCTTGAAACATGATTAAAAAAACTAAAACAAAAAGTGGGATCCCTTTCATTCCGGCATCCCGCTAATGGTTACATCATGTTAGAAGCAGCAACTTTATCAATAAAAGGTGCAATAATAAGATATGGTATATAAGAAACAATGAATTCACAAAAAATATATAGCAGCTATTATAGAGAAACTTGTTGTAAACATACAGATATATAGTGGCAACACACACACATTACATGTAATCTATCATCCGTAATATATATACATACATACATACACACACACACACACACACACACTATTGCCACCAGATACCCGCAAGCCCTCATCAAAATATACATACCCATAAACTGCAGAGTATAATAATAGAAGCATTTAAGCTCCAAATAGATGAAAATGCTGCCCTTAATATATACCGCGGAATGGGGGGACCCCACCTACAACGTACGTTTCGCCCCACCAGCTTCCTCGGGAGGTGCCGAGGTGGAGCGTGTACCCCTTTTATACCCTAAATAATAGACAGTATTACCTGTCCCCACCTGAAAATCTTGGGGACCTTTTGGTCAAGAGCAATTTTGTGATCCCTAAATCGAGGTACATTTTTGGGTCTCAGGGACCAAGATGGGGGTGTTACAACTGTGGGAGATGCTCAGATTGTCAATTTATTGAAAACTCATCTGTCTTTTTTGACTCCACAGGAACAAGAGAGTTCAAGATTGTCCGTCACATTGATTGCAATACAGAAGGGGTCATATATTGTGCAAAGTGTCCATGCAATTGTATGCACATTGGGATGACCTCAAGACAATTGAAGACCAGAGTCTTGGAGCACATAAGGGGCATCAGAAGAGCTATAGCCTTTTGTGAAGATGAAACCTATTCCACGGCATTTTGTGGAGTGTCACAGAAATGATCCTTGTGGACTTCATGTTATTGGTATTGACCGAGTAAATTTGGGAATCAGAGGAGGTGACATCACATGAAGACTTTACAGATCGAAACCAAGTGGATAGTGACACTCAGAACAATGTCCCCAAGGGGCCTAAATAAGAAGTTAGAAATGTACTTCTAGATCTGCTAATATAATCCCTGTCCTTCAGTTTATCTGCTTCCTTTAAGTGTCCCTTTTGGACAGTAACTATCTTTTATGTCCTGTATGTGATATATTTCGGTTTGTATATATTATCATGACTTAAGGGTCATTCTCTATATGAGGACCACAGCTGCTCTTGGTTATATGGGATCTTGTGATACCTGTTATGCTGCGTTTACACGGAACAAATATTGTGCGAATTCGCACGATAACGATCGAATTTGAACGATAATTGTACGTGTAAATGCAGTGAACGATCAAACGACGAGCGAGAAATCGTTCATTTTGTTCAAGTTCTCAAATCATCGTTGATCATTCGCAAAAAAATCGCAGATCGTTCCGTGTGAACAGTTGTTCGCCGATTTAACCAATGTGTGAGATAGGTTTTAAGCGATCGCAAAATGATTGCAAAACGAATTTCCCTATGATAAATTGTACCGTCTAAACACTGATCGTTATGAAAAAAAAAATTGTTACTCCGACATCGTTAATCGTACGATCGGGCGAATTATCGTTCTGTGTAAACGTAGCATTAGTTATGCATATAAAGGGTAACCCATTTTGGTTTTGCTGACGGAGGTGCATGTATGAATGTATTTCATATTGACCATTTCTCATGTGCCACCTTGTTTTCATGGTAGGCAGTGGGCCGAATCTGATATTATTGATTTCCGGTTACTATCCAATTATGTGGTCTAGTATATTTTTAAATCTGAGTGCCGGTTAACATGATCTAATCAGGACACAGTTATGCATATTTTGGTCGGGACGCGCTTGGCCAGTCTGTGTTGGATGGGGGTTGTTGGTGGCACGGTCCGGTTGGGGACGGCATTTTATGCATGTTTTGGTCGGGACGGTCTTGGCTAGTCTGTGTTGGTTGGGGGTTGTTGGTGGTGCAGTCCGGTTGGGGACGGCATTTTATGCATATTTTGGTCGGGACGCGCTTGGCCAGTCTGTGTTGGATGGGGGTTGTTGGTGGCACGGTCCGGTTGGGGATGGCATTTTATGCATGTTTTGGTCGGGACGGTCTTGGCTAGTCTGTGTTGGTTGGGGGTTGTTGGTGGTGCAGTCCGGTTGGGGACGGCATTTTATGCATATTTTGGTCAGGACGCGCTTGGCCAGTCTGTGTTGGATGGGGGTTGTTGGTGGCACGGTCCGGTTGGGGATGGCATTTTATGCATGTTTTGGTCGGGACGGTCTTGGCTAGTCTGTGTTGGCTGGGGGTTGTTGGTGGCGCGGTCCGGTTGTGTGTGTGTCAATGTGACCCCATGGGATTCTAGTCCCCATGTTTCAGGGTATTTATGCACAATATTGTTGCAGGATTATATTTCCATTGGCTTCCCATGTAAATTCCAACTATCTACAATTGTGATCCTTGCCAAGGACTTTTGGGTATGTTTTATACCATTGTGGTTACTTTTGTCCTCCTCCTCCTCCTCTAGATCTCCAACTGTTTGGTCCTATATATCTAACATTGCTCTAACGGGCCATGTGATAGAGAGATAATTCTGTATATAGTTGTTGTGGTGTTAATTTATCCACCACACTAGGATTTGATAACCATTTACATATTGTATATCATGTATAGCAATTTCAGCCACTCATGCAGCCACATTCATCTCACACATATCCAATTATCCTCACACACTCTATTACACACAGCAATTATTGCTCCCTGTTCACATTCCCATAGAATCTTATTCTTTATTATATTCATAAATATTGGGCACTGTTTTTCGTGTTGGTTATTTTTGCACAGCATGTCACTTGCACTTTGCACCTTTGGACTATATATTGTATACAAATGAATTTGCATTAATTATATATTGTATTTAAATGAATCTGCACTTACTTAATACTTATGAACTTGTACTGACTATCAACTTCTTGTTTTATTATTTGTCAGTAGGGTACGGCTGCATATAAAGCATATGCGTGCAATGCAGACGGGTAGTTACTATGGTCTTGATGCAAAGCCCATTCTCTTTCCCACAACTAAAATGGCTGCAGCTGCTGGGAACTATCCAGCCCTTGACTAAAATGGCCGCTATACAATCACATGTGTGGGCATATGATATCTCGCTGCTTGTGTATTTGTTTGGGCATGATATTGGGGATAATGAGCTGCATCATACCTATGGGAGGTATTTGCGTACCGGCACCTTGTTTTGATGCACCGGTCTATTAAAAATATACATTTCCTGGTGATGATGACCACATCCGGTTCAGATGCCATCTTGGTTCCTCTGGAAGCACCATGCTGTTTGTGTATGACGATCTCACTCAGGTGTGGACAGGTAATACTGTCTATTATTGGGGGTATAAATGACGGGTACACGCTCCACCTCAGCGACTCCCGAGGAAGCTGGTGGGGCGAAATGTACGTCAAGGTCTGAGGTGGGGTCCCCCTATTCTGCGGTAGATATTAAAGGCAGCATTTTCATCTATTTGCAGCTTACCTGCTCCTATTATTATACTCTGCAGTTTATGGGCAATAATATGTGTGTCTCACCACTATATATCTGTTTTTTTACAAGTTTCTTTATAATAGCTGCTATATATTTTTTGTGAATTCATTGTTGCTTATATACCTTATATTGATGAAGTTGCTGCTGCTAACATGATGTAACCATTAGCGTGATGCCGCAAACCACGCCACGATTGTGAAACGGAAGGTGATATACTTACATCAGACGTGCAGCATCTACCCCCAATGGATATAGGCGGGGAATCGGCGGCTACTAAGGGTCTGATGCTAACTATATAGGCATATTATTTCTAAGTACCAGAATATGTTTCCAATGACCTTGAGGGAGAAATGGGAAGCTGATATTGCCCCTATAGAGAAAGGCCAATGGAAAGAAATCTTGGAAATGACACCCCAATAGAACACCACTATCTCTCACACCTATACTTGCTGCACCGTGTACCATACACCACAGTTTCTCTTCTGCATCAGGGTGCAGGATACACCAATGTGTCCAAGATGTCACATCCATGAGGGGGGTCTTTTACACGTTTTGGCTATTGGAGTGGGGTAATGTCATGTATATGTAAGGCCTATTCTGTAAAATTACAGCAATCCCCATTGGTATACATATTGAGGTACGTAAAAGATTTAGCTCTAGACGTCGTGGAACAGACTGCATCACTAAACATTGGCTTGATTAGACCCCTCCTTCGGTAGCGGAATTCATGGGGAAGGTTAACTGCTTGATCGGCATTGAGAAATATGCGTATAAGAAAAGTAAAGCTACCACTAAATTTAACAAGATGTGGAGCAAATGGATGAATACTCCAGATCTCGCTCCCTCAGGTCCCCGCACATAAGCCATATTGTCTGTATAGTGTGATGATGGTTTATTTACTTCTTCAGTTGTCTGATGGCCGGTACTGTTATTGCTTAAAGAGTCACTATCGTATTTTTTTTTTGCAGAAATCAAGCAATTTTAATAAACTTTGGGTTTATTAGGCATATCTGCCATTATCTGCATTCGAAAAGACTTTTCCCAGGTCCCCTCCCTCCCTCCTCTTTTCCATTTACTGCAAATGATCAGGAAATTGTGTCTGTTCTATGGAGAGGGGAGGAGGGAGGTTAGTCAGCAACAGAAAATAAAGGATTACAGTGGGAGCTGCATGAAATCCAGTATTCAGAGGTCAGTCCTGACTGTCCGAGGAAATAGCCGGTGATGTAGCTGTAGATTAACTCTTTGTTGTCCTGTTTTGGTGCCTCATCTCCCTCCTCCCCTCTCAATAGAAAACCATAAGACAGGGGGAGAGCTTCAAATTGCTTTTTCATGATAAAAATGCATTTTTCAGCTAATAAACCCAATTACAAAGTTTCTTCACATCGTCTGTACTTGAATTCTGGAAAACGGGATGAGAGGGAACGGGATGAGAGGGTATGCCCTCTCAGGGTTTTGTTTGTACTTGGGGGGGGAATGGTTTAAAAAAATTAATAAAAAAAATTTGATCCAAGAAAAAGACGCAGGGTGGGAGGTCACAGTATATGATGAGGAGGCAGCGATGCAGGGTGGGAGGTCACAGTATATAATGAGGAGGCAGCGATGCAGGGTGGGAGGTCACAGTATATGATGAGGAGGCAGCAATGCAGGGTGGGAGGTCACAGTATATGATGAGGAGGCAGAGATGCAGGGTGGGAGGTCACAGTATATAATGAGGAGGCAGAGATGCAGGGTGGGAGGTCACAGTATATGATGAGGAGGTAGCGATGCAGGGTGGGAGGTCACAGTATATAATGAGGAGGCAGAGATGCAGGGTGGGAGGTCACAGTATATGATGAGGAGGTAGCGATGCAGGGTGGGAGGTCACAGTATATAATGAGGAGGCAGAGATGCAGGGTGGGAGGTCACAGTATATGATGAGGAGGCAGCAATGCAGGGTGGGAGGTCACAGTATATGATGAGGAGGCAGAGATGCAGGGTGGGAGGTCACAGTATATAATGAGGAGGCAGAGATGCAGGGTGGGAGGTCACAGTATATGATGAGGAGGCAGCGATGCAGGGTGGGAGGTCACAGTATATGATGAGGAGGCAGCGATGCAGGGTGGGAGGTCACAGTATATGATGAGGAGGCAGCGATGCAGGGTGGGAGGTCACAGTATATGATGAGGAGGCAGCGATGCAGGGTGGGAGGTCACAGTATATGATGAGGAGGCAGCGATGCAGGGTGGGAGGTCACAGTATATGATGAGGAGGCAGAGATGCAGGGTGGGAGGTCACAGTATATGATGAGGAGGCAGCAATGCAGGGTGGGAGGTCACAGTATATAATGAGGAGGCAGAGATGCAGGGTGGGAGGTCACAGTATATGATGAGGAGGCAGCGATGCAGGGTGGGAGGTCACAGTATATAATGAGGAGGCAGCAATGCAGGGTGGGAGGTCACAGTATATGATGAGGAGGCAGCGATGCAGGGTGGGAGGTCACAGTATATGATGAGGAGGCAGAGATGCAGGGTGGGAGGTCACAGTATATAATGAGGAGGCAGCAATGCAGGGTGGGAGGTCACAGTATATGATGAGGAGGCAGAGATGCAGGGTGGGAGGTCACAGTATATAATGAGGAGGCAGCAATGCAGGGTGGGAGGTCACAGTATATGATGAGGAGGCAGAGATGCAGGGTGGGAGGTCACAGTATATAATGAGGAGGCAGAGATGCAGGGTGGGAGGTCACAGTATATGATGAGGAGGTAGCGATGCAGGGTGGGAGGTCACAGTATATGATGAGGAGGCAGCGATGCAGGGTGGGAGGTCACAGTATATGATGAGGAGGCAGCGATGCAGGGTGGGAGGTCACAGTATATGATGAGGAGGCAGCGATGCAGGGTGGGAGGTCACAGTATATGATGAGGAGGCAGCGATGCAGGGTGGGAGGTCACAGTATATAATGAGGAGGCAGAGATGCAGGGTGGGAGGTCACAGTATATAATGAGGAGGCAGAGATGCAGGGTGGGAGGTCACAGTATATGATGAGGAGGCAGCGATGCAGGGTGGGAGGTCACAGTATATGATGAGGAGGCAGCGATGCAGGGTGGGAGGTCACAGTATATGATGAGGAGGCAGCGATGCAGGGTGGGAGGTCACAGTATATGATGAGGAGGCAGCGATGCAGGGTGGGAGGTCACAGTATATGAGGAGGAGGCAGCGATGCAGGGTGGGAGGTCACAGTATATGATGAGGAGGCAGCGATGCAGGGTGGGAGGTCACAGTATATGATGAGGAGGCAGCGATGCAGGGTGGGAGGTCACAGTATATGATGAGGAGGCAGCGATGCAGGGTGGGAGGTCACAGTATATGATGAGGAGGCAGCGATGCAGGGTGGGAGGTCACAGTATATGATGAGGAGGCAGCGATGCAGGGTGGGAGATCACAGTATATGATGAGGAGGCAGCGATGCAGGGTGGGAGGTCACAGTATATGATGAGGAGGCAGCGATGCAGGGTGGGAGGTCACAGTATACAGTGGGGAAAAAAACTATTTAGTCAGTCACCAAAAGTTCTACCACTTAAAAAGAGGCGTCTGTAATTTACATCATAGGTAGACCTCAACTATGGGAGACAAAATGAGAAAACAAATCCCGAAAATCACATTGTCTGATTTTGTAAGAAATTATTTGCAAATTATGGTGGAAAATAAGTATTTGGTCACCTGCAAACAATCAAGATTTCTGGCTCTCACAGACCTGTAACTTCTTCTTTAAGAGTCTCCTCTTTCCTCCACTCATTACCTGTAGTAATGGCCCCTGTTTTTATACTGATAAGTTTAAAGACACCTGTGCACACCCTCAAACAGTCAAAGACTCCAAACTCCACTGAATCTGCAATAGGCAACCAGCTTTGAGTGAAGAACTGTGGGAGCAATAATTAGAAAATGGAAGACATACAAGACCACTGATAGTCTCCCTCCATCTGGGGCTCCACGCAAAATCTCACCCCGTGGGGTCAAAATTATCACAAGAACGGTGAGCAAAAATCCCAGAACCACGCGGGGGGACCTAGTGAATGAACTGCAGAGAGCTGGGACCAATGTAACAAAGCCTACCATCAGTAATACACTACGCCGCCAGGGACTCAGATCCTGCAGTGCCAGACGGGTCCCACTGCTTAAGCCAGTACATGTCCGGGCCCGTCTGAAGTTTGCTAGAGAGCATTTGGATGATCCCGAAGAGTATTGGGAGAATGTCCTATCGTCTGATGAAACCAAAGTGGAACTGTTTGGTAGAAACACAACTTGCCGTGTTTGGAGGAAAAAGAATACTGAGTTGCATCCATCAAACACCATAGTTACTGTAAAGCATGGGGGGGGGGAAACATCATGCTTTGGGGCTGTTTCTCTGCAAAGGGGCCAGGACGACTGATCCAGGTACATGAAAGAATGAATGGGGCCATGTATCGGGAGATACTGAGTGCAAACCTCCTTCCATCAGCAAGGGCATTGAAGATGAAACGTGGCTGCTGGGTCTTTCAACCTGACAATGATCCAAAGCACACCACCAGGGCAACCAAGGAGCGGCTTGGTAAGAAGCATTTCTAGGTCCTGGAGTGGCCGAGCCAGTCTCCACATCTCAACCCTATAGAAAACCTTTGGAGGGAGGTGAAAGTCCGTGTTGCCAAGCGACAGCCCCAAAACATCACTGCTCTAGAGGAGATCTGCATGGAGGAATGGGCCAACATACCAACAACAGTGTGCGCCAACCTTGTGAGAACTTACAGGAAACGTCTGACCTCTGTCATTGGCAACAAAGGATTGAGATTAAATTTTGTTACTGACCAAATACTTATTTTCCACCATAATTTGCAAATAAATTCTTACAAAATCAGACAATGTGATTTTCTGGATTTGTTTTCTCATGTTGTCTCCCATAGTTGAGGTCTAATATGGTGTCTATTACAGACGCCTCTCATCTTTGTAAGTGGTGGAACTTGCACTATTGGTGACTGACTAAATACTTTTTTTCCCCACTTTATGATGAGGAAGCAGAGGTGCAGGGTGGGAGGTCACAGTATATGATAAGGAGGTAGAGATGCAGTATACCTCCCACCCTGTAACATTGTATAATCACAAACTGCCCAGTTTTGTACTATGTGACCTCACTACCCTCTCCCTGTGACCTCATTATAGACTGTGGAGTAAAGATATTAAAGCATATTATGGTGGTAAGTACCTGGAAGTGGGGGCTGGACACACACTGTGCAAGCTGCCTGAACAGAGGCTCCATGATCTTGGTGAATTCTGAAGGTTCCATCACATCTAAAATCTCTTCCAGTTCATTCAGGAACATAACCTCCTTGGGACTATGAGTACGAGGCCAGAAGCGAAGGAGTCCAGAGATCACCTGATGGACACATGATACTGTTAGGAAAATACTTTAAAATATATCAAAGGGTTAAATTGATTTCCTAGAATATAAATTATCATCATGGTAAATACTTGTAATCAAAGTATTTTAGGAGTGAGACCTTTATTGGGCAACAAAAAATTGTCAGAGCTGTGAGATTCCGGGATTCACAAGATCCCTTTGTCAGACAAGTTCACAAATGACTTACAGAAAGAGCCCAACATTATAGGGATGTTACAAGCAAGAAGGGAGAGACATCTGTGAATAAGGGGCGGGGGGTGAGGGGGTATATACATATATACATCACATAGATAGAAGCCAGGGCAATAAAAAGGACTTGTTGTAAATTAAAGCTTATTAAGTCTAAGATTCTTGGTCAGTTCAGTCTTATCTGTGTAGTGTGTCCATGTAGTGGGTCATACATCCCGGTGTATTAGTCCATGTAGTGGGTCATACATCCCGGTGTATTAGTCCATGTAGTGGGTCATACATCCCGGTGTAGTGTGTCCATGTAGTGGGTCATACATCCCGTGTATTAGTCCATGTAGTGGGTCATACGTCCCGTGTATTAGTCCATGTAGTGGGTCATACATCCCGGTGTATTAGTCCATGTAGTGGGTCATACATCCAGGTGTATTAGTCCATGTAGTGGGTCATACATCCCGGTGTATTAGTCCATGTAGTGGGTCATACATCCCATGTATTACTCCATGTAGTGGGTCATACATCCAGGTGTATTAGTCCATGTAGTGGGTCATACATCCCGTGTATTAGTCCATGTAGTGGGTCATACATCCCGTGTATTAGTCCATGTAGTGGGTCATACATCCAGGTGTATTAGTCCATGTAGTGGGTCATACATCCCGTGTATTAGTCCATGTAGTGGGTCATACATCCCGTGTATTAGTCCATGTAGTGGGTCATACATCCCGGTGTATTAGTCCATGTAGTGGGTCATACATCCCGGTGTATTAGTCCATGTAGTGGGTCATACATCCCGGTGTATTAGTCCATGTAGTGGGTCATACATCCCGGTGTATTAGTCCATGTAGTGGGTCATACATCCCGGTGTATTAGTCCATGTAGTGCAGGCATGTCCAAAGTCCGGCCGGAGGGCCATTTGCGGCCCGCGTTCCGAACTTTTACGGCCCCCCAGGTATCCAGCTTGCTATTATCTGCCTGTGTTATAAAGCATATAGCAGGTAGCATGTAAAATGGTCGGCCCTCGCACATGTTCACTTCATCAAATTTGGCACTCTTCGAAAAAAGTTTGGACATGCCTGATGTAGTGGGTCATACATCCCGGTGTATTAGTCCATGTAGTGGGTCATACGTCCCGGTGTATTACTCCATGTAGTGGGTCATACATCCCGGTGTATTAGTCCATGTAGTGGGTCATACATCCCGTGTATTAGTCCATGTAGTGGGTCATACATCCCGGTGTATTAGTCCATGTAGTGGGTCATACATCCCGGTGTATTAGTCCATGTAGTGGGTCATACATCCCGGTGTATTAGTCCATGTAGTGGGTCATACATCCCGTGTATTAGTCCATGTAGTGGGTCATACATCCCGGTGTATTAGTCCATGTAGTGGGTCATACATCCCGTGTATTAGTCCATGTAGTGGGTCATACATCCTGGTGTATTAGTCCATGTAGTGGGTCATACATCCCGTGTATTAGTCCATGTAGTGGGTCATACATCCCGTGTATTAGTCCATGTAGTGGGTCATACATCCCGTGTATTAGTCCATGTAGTACGTCATATATCCCGGTGTATTAGTCCATGTAGTGGGTCATACATCCCGTGTATTAGTCCATGTAGTGGGTCATACATCCCGGTGTATTAGTCCATGTAGTGGGTCATACATCCCGTGTATTAGTCCATGTAGTGGGTCATACATCCAGGTGTATTAGTCCATGTAGTGGGTCATACATCCCGGTGTATTAGTCCATGTAGTGGGTCATACATCCCGTGTATTAGTCCATGTAGTGGGTCATACATCCCGTGTATTAGTCCATGTAGTGGGTCATACATCCAGTGTATTAGTCCATGTAGTGGGTCATACATCCAGGTGTATTAGTCCATGTAGTGGGTCATACATCCCGTGTATTAGTCCATGTAGTGGGTCATACATCCAGGTGTATTAGTCCATGTAGTGGGTCATACATCCCGTGTATTAGTCCATGTAGTGGGTCATACATCCCGGTGTATTAGTCCATGTAGTGGGTCATACATCCCGGTGTATTAGTCCATGTAGTGGGTCATACATCCCGGTGTATTAGTCCATGTAGTGGGTCATACATCCCGGTGTATTAGTCCATGTAGTGCAGGCATGTCCAAAGTCCGGCCGGAGGGCCATTTGCGGCCCGCGTTCCGAACTTTTACGGCCCCCCAGGTATCCAGCTTGCTATTATCTGCCTGTGTTATAAAGCATATAGCAGGTAGCATGTAAAATGGTCGGCCCTCGCACATGTTCACTTCATCAAATTTGGCACTCTTCGAAAAAAGTTTGGACATGCCTGATGTAGTGGGTCATACATCCCGGTGTATTAGTCCATGTAGTGGGTCATACATCCCGGTGTATTAGTCCATGTAGTGGGTCATACATCCTGTGTATTAGTCCATGTAGTGGGTCATACATCCCGTGTATTAGTCCATGTAGTGGGTCATACATCCCGGTGTATTAGTCCATGTAGTGGGTCATACATCCCGTGTATTAGTCCATGTAGTGGGTCATACATCCCGTGTATTAGTCCATGTAGTGGGTCATACATCCCGTGTATTAGTCCATGTAGTGGGTCATACATCCCGGTGTATTAGTCCATGTAGTGGGTCATACATCCTGTGTATTAGTCCATGTAGTGGGTCATACATCCCGTGTATTAGTCCATGTAGTGGGACATACATCCCGGTGTATTAGTCCATGTAGTGGGTCATACATCCCATGTAGTGGGTCAACACCAGAGACCGGCACCTTCCCCTGCCACACCAGAGACCGGCACCTTCCCCTGCCACACCAGAGACCGGCACCTTCCCCTGCCACACCAGAGACCGGCACCTTCCCCTGCCACACCAGAGACCGGCACCTTTCCCTGCCACACCAGAGACCGGCACCTTTCCCTGCCACACCAGATCCTGGCACCTTCCCCTGCCACACCAGAGACCGGCACCTTCCCCTGCCACACCAGAGACCGGCACCTTCCCCTGCCACACCAGAGACCGGCACCTTCCCCTGCCACACCAGAGACCGGCACCTTCCCCTGCCACACCAGAGACCGCCACCTTCCCCTGCCACACCAGAGACCGGCACCTTCCCCATGCTTTCCCATGTCCATCCTCCAATGTGGTCTACATGATGAAGTGTACACGATGCCCCACAGGGATTTACATTGGAGAAACAAAACAGAAACTACAAACTAGAATGAAATTACATAGACTTACAATAAAAAGAAGTCTCAGCACCCCTGTAGGTCACATCAGGACCGGGCCATAGAACAAGATTTAAAGGTTATGGTCCTCAGAGGTCCCTTCCAGAGTGACCGAGAGAGAAAAGTGTGGGAATTCACAGTGATAGAAACCTTCCAGTCACTAACACATGGACTAATACACCGGGATGTATGACCCACTGCATGGACTAATACACGGGATGTATGACCCACTACATGGACTAATACACCGGGATGTATGACCCACTGCATGGACTAATACACGGGATGTATGACCCACTACATGGACTAATACACCGGGATGTATGACCCACTACATGGACTAATACAACGGGATGTATGACCCACTACATGGACTAATACACCGGGATGTATGACCCACTACATGGACTAATACACCGGGATGTATGACCCACTGCATGGACTAATACACGGGATGTATGACCCACTACATGGACTAATACACCGGGATGTATGACCCACTACATGGACTAATACACGGGATGTATGACCTACTACATGGACTAATACACCGGGACGTATGACCCACTACATAAACTAATACACGGGATGTATGACCCACTACATGGACTAATACACGGGACGTATGACCCACTACATAAACTAATACACCGGGACGTATGACCCACTACATGGACTAATACACCGGGATGTATGACCCACTACATGGACTAATACACCGGGATGTATGACCCACTACATGGACTAATACACCGGGATGTATGACCCACTACATGGACTAATACACCGGGATGTATGACCCACTACATGGACTAATACACCGGGATGTATGACCCACTACATGGACTAATACACCGGGACGTATGACCCACTACATGGACTAATACACCGGGACGTATGACCCACTACATGGACTAATACACGGGATGTATGACCCACTACATGGACTAATACACCGGGATGTATGACCCACTACATGGACTAATACACCGGGATGTATGACCCACTACATGGACTAATACACCGGGACGTATGACCCACTACATGGACTAATACACGGGATGTATGACCCACTACATAAACTAATACACCGGGACGTATGACCCACTACATGGACTAATACACCGGGATGTATGACCCACTACATGGACTAATACACCGGGATGTATGACCCACTACATGGACTAATACACGGGATGTATGACCCACTACATGGACTAATACACCGGGATGTATGACCCACTACATGGACTAATACACCGGGATGTATGACCCACTACATGGACTAATACACGGGATGTATGACCCACTACATGGACTAATACACCGGGATGTATGACCCACTACATGGAGTAATACACGGGATGTATGACCCACTACATGGACTAATACACCGGGATGTATGACCCACTACATGGACTAATACACGGGATGTATGACCCACTACATGGACTAATACACGGGATGTATGACCCACTACATGGACTAATACACCGGGATGTATGACCCACTACATGGACTAATACACGGGATGTATGACCCACTACATGGACTAATACACGGGATGTATGACCCACTACATGGACTAATACACGGGATGTATGACCCACTATATGGACTAATACACCGGGATGTATGACCCACTACATGGACTAATACACCGGGATGTATGACCCGCAATGATGAGGCGACCTGAGTTGTCTGCCTCAGGCGGCGCCACCAGCTGTTATCATGGGGGCGGCATTCAGTGGCGTAGCTACCACGGTCGCAGCGGTCGCCGCCGCGACCAGGACGCTACTGTACTGCCACTGTACTGCTCCCATCCCACTCCCTCTTGTGACCGCAAGCAATGTTTTGCCTGCGATCACAACAGGAGGCTGGGACGGCCCCCGGCTGACTTGCGGGGCTGGGAGCATCTTGAGGGCAAAAAAACAGGTCCCGCGAAGCTCCGCCCCCAGCCGCGGTAAGCCCGCCAGCGCGCGTGACAAGAAGACTAGAGGAACCATTCAGGTGAGTAAAGATTTTTTTGTTTTAAAGGGCATGATGGGGGTGTAGTGGTATGGTGGTGGAACAAGAGGATGATGGGGGGTGTAGTGGTATGATGGTGGAACAAGAGGATGATGGGGGTGTAATGGTATGATGATGGAACAAGAGGATGATGGGGGTGTAGTGGTATGATGGAACAAGAGGATGATGGGGGGTGTAGTGGTATGATGGAACAAGAGGATGATGGGGGGTGTAGTGGTATGATGATGATGGAACAAGAGGATGATGGGGGGTGTAGTGGTATGATGGAACAAGAGGATGATGGGGGGTGTAGTGGTATGATGATGATGGAACAAGAGGATGATGGGGGGTGTAGTGGTATGATGATGAGGGTGTAGTGGTATGATGATTAAGGAACAAGAGGATGATGGGGGGTGTAGTGGTATGATGATGAGGGTGTAGAGGTATGATGATGGAACAAGAGGATGATGGGGGGTGTAGTGGTATGATGATGAGGGTGTAGTGGTATGATGATGAAAGGGCAGGAGGATGAAAGGGGTAGTAGTATGATGATGGAGGGGCAGGAGGATAAAAGAGGTAGTAGTATGATGATGAGGGTGTAGTGGTATGATGATGAAAGGGCAGGAGGATGAAAGGGGTAGTAGTATGATGATGGAGGGGCAGGAGGATGAAAGGGGTAGTAGTATGGTGATAAAGGGGCAGGAGGAGGGGACAACATGGGGGGCATCTGTAAGGGGGATAAAATGGGGGGCCATCTATATGGGGGATAACATGGGGGGCATCTATAAGAGGGACAACACAGGGGGCCATCTATAAGGGGGAAACATTGGGGGCCATCTATAAGGTGGACTACATGGGGGGTGTATACAATAGGGCATGCACAGAGGGGGGCATGTACTTAAGGGGGGTCACATAGTGTCAGGGCTACCTACTAAATGAGGGTGTAAAGGGGACAGTACAGATGTGCAGTTTTTAGAGCGATGATGGTGTCAGTGTGAGGAGCCTAATATGTCTGTCTGGCAGATTCTGTGGATTCGTGGCCCAGAGAAGTTCTCAAAATCGCCCACAACAGATGGAGAAGATGAAAAGGGAAGAACTCCGATCAGAGAAGACGTCCCCTGTGAGTCACTTGATATAACTGCACTGTAATGTATATGGTGTATAGAGCCTGTGTACAGTGCGTCCACCTCTATATGACTGTATGAAGTGATATTGGTCTATGTACAGAGGATTATATTCAGTAGCAGCGGTGGTGTTAGTCACTATGAGGTGGTATTATTTGTTACTTGTTATCTGGTACTGTGTTTTATTGGATTTAGTATACAGGATTTGGTCAGTAACAATATGGTGGTGATGGTTGTGGTTGTGGTGTGGCGGTAATGTTTCCTCCCTATATACTGGTATTACTGGTAATATTGGTCTCAGTATACAGGATTTGTTTAGTAACAGTATGGCGGTGATAATATTTCCTGTATACTGGTATTATTGGTAATATCAGCCTTGAGATATATATATATATATATACCAATAGCATCGAGAAAGGGGGGGGCCAAGTTGACCTCTTGCACCAGAGACGTTAGCTACGCCCCTAGGGGCGGCATTCAGTGGCAGATTATAATATGGGCGGTTCGGGCGGCCGCCCACATTATAATCCGCCACTGATTGTACCATGTACCAGAGACCCCCGCGCCCGGACAGCATCTGTAATTAGATGCTGGGAGCGGGGGAGACTGTATTCATAAGCGCCGCGGTGTAATGAATCAGCCACGCGGTGCTGTTACTACAGCGCAGCGCTTATGAATACAGTCCCCCCCGCACCCAGCATCTAATTACAGATGCTGTCCGGGCTCGGGGGTCTCCGGTACCGGCATTCCACGGAACGTGGGAATGCAGCCTTTAGTCCCCCGGCTGATGTGCGGCTGCCCCGGGTGTCCCATCCTGTCTCCGGCAGCGCGCGCATCAGAGAGCTCCCTGTGCACTGGAAGTCACAGCCACAGGCGCACGGTGAGCTCTCTGATGCGCGCGCTGCCGGGGACAGGACGGGACACCTCCGGCAGCCGCACATCAGCCGGGACCAGACCAGAGAGGCTCGATGGGGGAACGGATGGCAGGTGAGTTGTGTGCTGTTTTTTGTTTTATCTGCTGTGCAGGGGGGGGACCATATATAAGGGAGGGGGACCATCTATAAGGGAGGGGGGGAAGAGGGGGACCATCTATAAGGGGGGGGGGAGAGGGGGACCATCTATAAGGGAGAGGGGACCATCTATAAGGGGGGGGAAGAGGGGGTCCATCTATAAGGGGGGGGGAAGAGGGGGTCCATCTATAAGGGGGGAAGAGGGGGACCATCTCCTAAAAGATCAGCACCCTCCTCTCCTGACATCCTCTGTGCTGCTGGGACTTCTCCTATAGGATCAGCCCCCTCCTCTCCTGACATCCTCTGTGCAGCAAGGGACCAAACATTATGTTTATTGGGGACAGCAGGTGGGGGGGGGGGGGGGGGGGGCAGTAGTGGATTATAATGTGGGCGGATTGACTGGGGGGGGGGGGGGCAGCAGAGAGGCTAGAATCACCCCTGTGTATGACCCACTACATGGACTAATACACCGGGATGTATGACCCACTACATGGACTAATACACCGGGATGTATGACCCACTACATGGACTAATACACGGGATGTATGACCCACTACATGGACTAATACACCGGGATGTATGACCCACTACATGGACTAATACACCGGGATGTATGACCCACTACATGGACTAATACACCGGGATGTATGACCCACTACATGGACTAATACACGGGATGTATGACCCACTACATGGACTAATACACCGGGATGTATGACCCACTACATGGACTAATACACCGGGATGTATGACCCACTACATGGACTAATACACGGGATGTATGACCCACTACATGGACTAATACACCGGGATGTATGACCCACTACATGGACTAATACACCGGGATGTATGACCCACTACATGGACTAATACACCGGGATGTATGACCCACTACATGGACTAATACACGGGATGTATGACCCACTACATGGACTAATACACCGGGATGTATGACCCACTACATGGACTAATACACCGGGATGTATGACCCACTACATGGACTAATACACGGGATGTATGACCCACTACATGGACTAATACACCGGGACGTATGACCCACTACATGGACTAATACACCGGGACGTATGACCCACTACATGGACTAATACACCGGGACGTATGACCCACTACATGGACTAATACACGGGACGTATGACCCACTACATAAACTAATACACCGGGACGTATGACCCACTACATGGACTAATACACCGGGATGTATGACCCACTACATGGACTAATACACCGGGATGTATGACCCACTACATGGACTAATACACCGGGATGTATGACCCACTACATGGACTAATACACCGGGATGTATGTCCCACTACATGGACTAATACACGGGATGTATGACCCACTACATGGACTAATACACCGGGATGTATGACCCACTACATGGACTAATACAGAGGATGTATGACCCACTACATGGACTAATACACCGGGACGTATGACCCACTACATGGAATAATACACCGGGACGTATGACCCATTACATGGACTAATACACGGGATGTATGACCCACTACATGGACTAATACACGGGATGTATGACCCACTACATGGACTAATACACGGGATGTATGACCCACTACATGGACTAATACACGGGATGTATGACCCACTACATGGACTAATACACCGGGACGTATGACCCACTACATGGACTAATACACGGGATGTATGACCCACTACATGGACTAATACACGGGATGTATGACCCACTACATGGACACACTACACCGGGATGTATGACCCACTACATGGACTAATACACCGGGATGTATGACCCACTACATGGACTAATACACCGGGATGTATGACCCACTACATGGACTAATACACGGGATGTATGACCCACTACATGGACTAATACACGGGATGTATGACCCACTACATGGACTAATACACCGGGATGTATGACCCACTACATGGACTAATACACGGGATGTATGACCCACTACATGGACTAATACACGGGATGTATGACCCACTACATGGACTAATACACGGGATGTATGACCCACTACATGGACTAATACACGGGATGTATGACCCACTACATGGACTAATACACGGGATGTATGACCCACTACATGGACACACTACACCGGGATGTATGACCCACTACATGGACACACTACACCGGGATGTATGACCCACTACATGGACACACTACACCGGGATGTATGACCCACTACATGGACACACTACACAGATAAGACTGAACTGACCAAGAATCTTAGACTTCTAAATAAGCTTTAATTCACAACAAGTCCTTTTTATTGCCCTGGCTTATCTATGTGATGTATATATGTATATACCCCCTCACCCCCCGCCCCTTATTTATAGATGTCTCTCCCTTCTTGCTTGTAACATCCCTATAATGTTGGGCTCTTTCTGTAAATCAGTCATTTGTGAACTTGTCTGACGAAGGAATCTTGTGAATCCCGAAATCTCACATCTCAATTTTTTGTTGGCCAATGAAGGTCTCACTCCTAAAATACTTTGATTACAAGTATTTACCACGATATGGATTTTTCTGGCTAGCACAGTACCATACTATACATTTTTTTCTAATATCAATTATTAATATACACATTGTTATGTACCGTTTAACCCCTTAAGGACACATGCCGTTCCTGTACAGCATGTTTCCGCTACCAGGACTCAGAGAGGGGTCGCACTGCGACTGCTATGTGCAGCCGGGGACGGCTTACACATTTAAGTGCCATTAAATCGATGGTGGTGATACGGGGGTATGCAATTGGTGAAACCTGATCACAGTTACCTGTAAGGCCAGGACTCGGCATCCCAATGATGCTGATCCCGGCTCGATGATCGATTGGTAACGGCTGCAGCAGCCCTTACAATCACTTAAACAACACACTATAACTCCAAATCAATTGCACCTTTATGAAATCACTGCGTCCAGTTAGGAAGCATCACTGACAGGGAATCCATTTCTCCTGCTTTTGTGCAAATGGAACAATTAACAGGTAGAAATGATCGGCAAATAGAAGAAGTACACCCCCTTATAAAGGAGAGAATCTGCAGGTGGGGACCACACACCATTTCTCGGTTCTAATCCCTTTTGGCTATTTTTCTCATCGCTTTTGCATTTTGTCATTACTCTCACCCATAGAGGTAACATGAGGCAGTGTCCACAACCCACACAGGTGGCTCAGGAAGTGCAGCTCATCCAGGATGGCACATCAATGTGATCTCTGGAAGGAAGGTTTGCTGTGTCTGTCAGCGTAGTGTCCAGAGGCTGGAGGCTACCAGGAGACAGGTCAGTACACCAGAAGACGTAGGCCGTAGGAGGGCAACAACCCAGCAGCAGGACCATTACCTCCGCCTCTGCAAGGAGGACCAGGAGGAGCACTGCCAGAGCCCTACACAATGTCCTCCAGTATCCACAAATCTGCATGTGTCTGCACAAACGGTTAGAAACAAACTCCATGAGGACGGTATGAGGGCCCGACGTCCACAGATGGGTCACAGACCAACATCGTGCAGGACACTTGGCATTTCCCAGAGAACACCAGGACTGGCGCCCCCTGTGCTCCTCACAGATGAGAGCAGGTTCACACTGAGCACATGTGACAGACGTGACAGAGTCTGGAGACAGTGTGGAGGGCAATCTGCTGCCTGCAACGTCCTTCAGCATGAGCGGTCTGGCAAGGGGGCAGTAATGGTGTGTGTGGGGTATCTCTTTGGGGGGCAGCACAGCCCTCCATGTGCTGCCAGAGGTAGCCTGACTGCCATTAGGTACCGAGACCCTCCGAGCCCTTCTGAGACCATATGCAGGTGCGGTTGGGGTTCCTCCTAATGCAGGACAATGCTAGACCTCATGTGGCTGCAGTGTGTCAGCAGTTCCTACAAGATGGAGGCAGTGAAGCTATGGACTGGCCGCCCGTTCCCCAGACCTGAATCCCATTGAGCACATCGGGGACATCATGTCTCACTCCATCCACCAACATCACATTGCAGCACAGACTGTCCAAGAGTTGGCAGCGGCTTTAGTCCAGGTCTGGGAGGAGATCCCTCAGGAGACCAACGGCCACCTCATCAGGAGCATGCCCGGGCCTTGTAGGGAGGTCAAACAGACACCTCATCAGGAGCATGCCCGGGCCTTGTAGAGAGGTCATACACCTCATCAGGAGCATGCCCGGGCCTTGTAGGGAGGTCATACAGACACCTCATCAGGAGCATGCCCGGGCCTTGTAGGGAGGTCATACACCTCATCAGTAGCATGCCCGGGCCTTGTAGGGAGGTCATACACCTCATCAGGACCATGCCCGGGCCTTGTAGAGAGGTCATACACCTCATCAGGAGCATACCCGGGCCTTGTAGGGAGGTCATACAGACACCTCATCAGGAGCATGCCCGGGCCTTGTAGGGAGGTCATACAACCACCTCATCAGGAGCATGCTCGGGCCTTGTAGGGAGGTCATACAACCACCTCATCAGGAGCATGCCCCGTCCTTGTAGGGAGGTCATACAGCCACCTCATCAGGAGCATGCCCGGGCCTTGTAGGGAGGTCATACAGACACCTCATCAGGAGCATGCCTGGGCCTTGTAGGGAGGTCATACAGACACCTCATCAGGAGCATGCCCCGGCCTTGTAGGGAGGTCATACAGACACCTCATCAGGAGCATGCCCGGGCCTTGTAGGGAGGTCATACAGCCACCTCATCAGGAGCATGCCCCGGCCTTGTAGGGAGGTCATACAGACACCTCATCAGGAGCATGCCCGGGCCTTGTAGGGAGGTCATACAGCCACCTCATCAGGAGCATGCCCCGGCCTTGTAGGGAGGTCATACAGCCACCTCATCAGGAGCATGCCCGGGCCTTGTAGGGAGGTCATACACCTCATCAGGAGCATGCCCGGGCCTTGTAGGGAGGTCATACAGACACCTCATCAGGAGCATGCCCGGGCCTTGTAGGGTGGTCATACAGCCACCTCATCAGGAGCATGCCCGGGCCTTGTAGGGAGGTCATACAGACACCTCATCAGGAGCATGCCCGGGCCTTGTAGAGAGGTCATACACCTCATCAGGAGCATGCTTGGGCCTTGTAGGGAGGTCATACAGACACCTCATCAGGAGCATGCCCGGGCCTTGTAGGGAGGTCTCACACACACACACACACACACTAATATTATACACACACACACACACACACACACACAAGGACAGCAGATATATTACAGCAGAGTTGGATCAGCCTGAAGGAGGGGGGGGGGGGGGGGGGGGGGGATAATGGCGCCACCTCCAGGCCACCATTGGGTAATACATGGGATTCCCAGGGATGATGTGTGTGCGATGTTGGTGTCAGCACATTCAGGTTTATACAGAACAGAGTATCACTGAGAAGATGTCATACCCTCAGGAAGGGTTATCTTAGGGGTCAGTTTGTTGTGTAAGCAATATATTTTTATATATATTACACATACACACACACACACACACACACATACATACACTACATTCCCTATGAGGAATCAGTGTAGTGTATAATGTTGCCCCCTAGTGGAGCAGAGAGAGTAATGTAGTGTAAGAAGAAGAAGTCTTTTTAATAACAAACAATTCCCTTCCCTATTAAGTGTTTGAATCCCCCCCACCCCTTTCCCATTTCATAAATAAAAAAAAATACGTATTTGGTATCGCCGTGTGTGTAATCACTCAAATTATTAAATAAATCACATTCCTGATTTCACGCGGCAAACGGCGTAAGCACAAAAAAAAATCCAAAGTGTAAAATGCTGATTTTGTGTCACATCAAAACCAGAAAAATTGTAATAAAAAGATCATGGTGCAAAAAGTGACACCTCACACAGCCCCAAAGACCAAAGCAGAAGAGCGTAGAGCAAAGGATAACAGCGTTATACAGAGGGAATAGAGCAAAGGATAACAGCGTTATACAGAGGGAATAGAGCACAGGATAACAGCGTTATACAGAGGGAATAGAGCAAAGGATAACAGCGTTATACAATGGGGGAATAGAGCACAGGATAACAGCGTTATACAGAGGGAATAGAGCAAAGGATAACAGCGTTATACAGAGGGAATAGAGCACAGGATAACAGCGTTATACAGAGGGAATAGAGCAGAGGATAACAGCGTTATACAGAGGGAATAGAGCACAGGATAACAGCGTTATACAGAGGGAATAGAGCAGAGGATAACAGCGTTATACAGAGGGAATAGAGCACAGGATAACAGCGTTATACAGAGGGAATAGAGCACAGGATAACAGCGTTATACAGAGGGAATAGAGCAGAGGATAACAGCGTTATACAGAGGGAATAGAGCACAGGATAACAGTGTTATACAGAGGGGAATAGAGCAAAGGATAACAGTGTTATATGGAGGGGATAGAGCAAAGGATAACAGTGTTATATGGAGGGGATAGAGCAAAGGATAACAGCGTTATACAGAGGGAATAGAGCACAGGATAACAGCGTTATATAGAGGGAGTAGAGCAAAGGATAACAGTGTTATACAGAGGGAATAGAGCACAGGATAACAGCGTTATACAGAGGGAATAGAGCACAGGATAACAGCGTTATATGGAGGGGAATAGAGCAAAGGATAACAGTGTTATATGGAGGGGATAGAGCAAAGGATAACAGTGTTATATGGAGGGGATAGAGCAAAGGATAACAGCGTTATACAGAGGGAATAGAGCACAGGATAACAGCGTTATATAGAGGGAGTAGAGCAAAGGATAACAGCATTATACAGAGGGAATAGATCACAGGATAACAGCGTTATACAGAGGGAATAGAGCACAGGATAACAGCGTTATACAGAGGGAATAGAGCACAGGATAACAGCGTTATACAGAGGGAATAGAGCAAAGGATAACAGCGTTATACAGAGGGAATAGAGCAAAGGATAACAGCGTTATATAGAGGGAGTAGAGCAAAGGATAACAGTGTTATACAGAGGGAATAGAGCACAGGATAACAGCGTTATACAGAGGGAATAGAGCACAGGATAACAGCGTTATACAGAGGGAATAGAGCACAGGATAACAGTGTTATACAGAGGGAATAGAGCACAGGATAACAGCGTTATACAGAGGGAATAGAGCACAGGATAACAGTGTTATACAGAGGGAATAGAGCACAGGATAACAGCGTTATACAGAGGGAAAAGAGCACAGGATAATAGCGTTATATGGAGGGAATAGAGCACAGGATAACAGCGTTATACAGAGGGAATAGAGCACAGGATAATAGCGTTATATGGAGGGAATAGAGCACAGGATAACAGCGTTATAAGGAGGGAATAAAGGAAATTTAATGTGACTCTGTACCAACAATCTGCCCCCCCCCCTTGTACCTTCGGATAGCTGCTTTTAATCCAAGATCTTTCCTGTGGTCTGTTTGGCAGGTGATGTAGTTATTGTCCTAAAAAACAACTTTTAAACTTGCAGCCCCGTGCCCAAAGGGAGTATCTGTTTTTAGGACAATAACTGCATCACCTGACAAACAGACCACAGGACAGATTTTGATTAAAAGCAGCTATCCGAAGGTACAAGGGGGGGGGGCAGATTGTGGCTACAGAGTCACTTTAAGAAAAAAAAACCTAAATGTTCATTAAAGAAATTTTTTTTAAAGCCATTAAATAAAATAGAAAAATTATACAAGTTTCCTATCATTGTAATCGTACTAACTTGAAGAACATAGATTACATGTCAGTTTTACCATAGGGCACATGGCGTAAGCACGATACCTCCCCAAATAAAAAAAAAATACATTTATTTTCAATTTCACTGCGCAAATAATTTTTTCCCATTTCGCAGCATATTTTATGAAAAAAAATTAAGTCTGCCATTGTAAAGTACAGCAAGGGAAGGTGTCAGAGAGGAGGTCATGAGTTCGGGAAGGATTCAGAGAGGAGGTCATGAGTTCGGGAAGGTGTCAGCCAAAGCCTTAAACGGGTGCGCCAGCAAAATGCTTTTTCTTTCAAATCAACTGGTGCCAGAAAGTTACATAGATTTGTTATTTACTCCTATTTAAAAATCATATATCTACCAGTACTTATCAGCTGCTGTATGTACTGCAGGAACTGGTGTATTCTCTCCACTATGACAAAGTGCTCACTGCTGCCACCTCTGTCCTTGTCAGGAACTGTCCAGAGCAAGAGAGGTTTTCTATGGGGATTTGCTGCTGCCCTGGACAGTTCCTGACACGGACAAAGGTGGCAGCAGTGAGCACTGTGTCATAGTGGAGAGAATACACCACTTCCTGCAGGACATACAGCAGCTGATAAAGTACTAATAGACATGAGATTTTTAAATATAAGTAAATTACCAATCTATTTAACTTTCTAAAACCAGTTGATATGAAAGAAGATTATTTTCACCGGATGTAACCGGATGGGTTTATTTCAGAAAATGAAAGTGTTTTATTGATGTGATGTGAGGAAGGAATGTATTGTTATAATGTCCATCTATTTAGCTAGGTATATGGGAACCAGCATTGTTATGTCAAATGTTCGGCCATAAACCTCCCCAGTAATGTCATTACTGGAGGATACAATTGTTTATTACTGTTGTTGTCCAGCTGGCAGAACCTTGTAGCTGTAAAACCATGAGCCCATTGTGCTTGGTACACATGTACAAGGCCGGGGAGACTTCCATTCATGGTGATCAGGGTCTACATAGACATTTCTGGAAGCACATCACCCCCCACCCAAAGCTACTATAAGAGCCAGGGGTATGTAGCTTCTAGTCAGCTGAGACCACGGAAGGAAGGTGCCCAGCACCCTGGTGGTCAGAGGGAAATAGGTGTATATTGGAGCATAATATACTATGGAGCTCTACAACAACATATGTACCACCTGTAACTGCAGCTAAGTATCAGTCTATAATATAGTCTAATAAATCAATTACTTTCCTATAAATCGGTGTGGTTATAGCCTTCTGCGACTATTATCAAAAGCAACCGATTACACCAAAGTAACCCTTTAAGGAACAATCCAGTCCAAAAAACTAACACGTTGCAATATAACCTTTTTAAAACAAATGTATATTTCTTTTTACATTTTTATACTATTATACATTTAGGGGCAGCAATAAGAAAATACAGGAACCTTTGCTGCTAACAAAACTACAAAGACTACCTGATCTCCCCGTCTACAATACAGTATAGGATTACACTGCTATAGTACAGTATAGGATTACACTGCTATAGTATAGTATAGGATTACACTGCTATAGTATAGTATAGGATTACACTGCTATAGTATAGTATAGTATAGGATTACACTGCTATAGTATAGTACAGTATAGGATTACACTGCTATAGTATAGGACAGTATAGGATTACACTGCTATAGTATAGTACAGTATAGGATTACACTGCTATAGTATAGTATAGGATTACACTGCTATAGTATAGTATAGTATAGGATTACACTGCTATAGTATAGTACAGTATAGGATTACACTGCTATAGTATAGGACAGTATAGGATTACACTGCTATAGTACAGTACAGTATAGGATTACACTGCTATAGTACAGTATAGGATTACACTGCTATAGTATAGTATAGTATAGGATTACACTGCTATAGTACAGTATAGGATTACACTGCTATAGTACAGTATAGGATTACACTGCTATAGTATAGTATAGGATTACACTGCTATAGTACAGTATAGGATTACACTGCTATAGTATAGTATAGTATAGGATTACACTGCTATAGTATAGTACAGTATAGGATTACACTGCTATAGTATAGGACAGTATAGGATTACACTGCTATAGTATAGTACAGTATAGGATTACACTGCTATAGTATAGTATAGGATTACACTGCTATAGTATAGTACAGTATAGGATTACACTGCTATAGTATAGTATAGGATTACACTGCTATAGTACAGTATAGGATTACACTGCTATAATATAGTATAGTACAGGTGGAGGATTACACTGCTATAGTATAGTATAGTATAGGATTACACTGCTATAGTATAGTACAGTATAGGATTACACTGCTATAGTACAGTACAGTATAGGATTACACTGCTATAGTATAGTATAGTACAGTATAGGATTACACTGCTATAGTATAGTATAGTACAGTATAGGATTACACTGCTATAGTATAGTATAGGATTACACTGCTATAGTATAGTACAGTATAGGATTACACTGCTATAGTATAGTATAGTACAGTATAGGATTACACTGCTATAGTACAGTACAGGATTACACTGCTATAGTACAGTACAGGATTACACTGCTATAATATAGGACAGTATAGGATTACACTGCTATAATATAGGACAGTATAGGATTACACTGCTATAATATAGGACAGTATAGGATTACACTGCTATAATATAGGACAGTATAGGATTACACTGCTATAATATAGGACAGTATAGGATTACACTGCTATAATATAGGACAGTATAGGATTACACTGCTATAATATAGGACAGTATAGGATTACACTGCTATAATATAGGACAGTATAGGATTACACTGCTATAATATAGGACAGTATAGGATTACACTGCTATAATATAGGACAGTATAGGATTACACTGCTATAATATAGGACAGTATTGGATTACACTGCTATAGTACAGTATAGGATTACACTGCTATAGTATAGTATAGGATTACACTGCTATAGTATAGTATAGTATAGGATTACACTGCTATAGTACAGTATAGGATTACACTGCTATAATATAGGACAGTATAGGATTACACTGCTATAGTATAGTATAGTATAGGATTACACTGCTATAGTATAGTATAGGATTACACTGCTATAGTATAGTATAGGATTACACTGCTATAGTACAGTACAGTATAGGATTACACTGCTATAGTATAGTACAGTATAGGATTACACTGCTATAGTACAGTATAGGATTACACTGCTATAGTACAGTATAGGATTACACTGCTATAGTACAGTATAGGATTACACTGCTATAGTACAGTATAGGATTACACTGCTATAGTATAGGACAGTATAGGATTACACTGCTATAGTATAGTATAGGATTACACTGCTATAGTACAGTACAGTATATGATTACACTGCTATAGTATAGTATAGTATATGATTACACTGCTATAGTATAGGATTACACTGCTATAGTACAGTATAGGATTACACTGCTATAGTATAGTATAGGATTACACTGCTATAGTACAGTATAGTATAGGATTACACTGCTATAGTATAGTATATGATTACACTGCTATAGTATAGTATAGGATTACACTGCTATAATATAGGACAGTATAGGATTACACTGCTATAGTATAGTATAGTATATGATTACACTGCTATAGTATAGTATAGGATTACACTGCTATAGTATAGTATAGGATTACACTGCTATAGTATAGTATAGGATTACACTGCTATAGTACAGTACAGTATATGATTACACTGCTATAGTATAGTATAGTATATGATTACACTGCTATAGTATAGTATAGGATTACACTGCTATAGTACAGTACAGTATAGGATTACACTGCTATAGTATAGGACAGTATAGGATTACACTGCTATAGTATAGTATAGTATAGGATTACACTGCTATAGTATAGTATAGGATTACACTGCTATAGTATAGTATAGTATAGGATTACACTGCTATAGTATAGTATAGGATTACACTGCTATAGTATAGTATAGGATTACACTGCTATAGTATAGTACAGTATAGGATTACACTGCTATAGTATAGTACAGTATAGGATTACACTGCTATAGTATAGTACAGTATAGGATTACACTGCTATAGTATAGTATAGTATAGGATTACACTGCTATAGTACAGTATAGGATTACACTGCTATAGTACAGTATAGGATTACACTGCTATAGTACAGTATAGGATTACACTGCTATAGTATAGTATAGGATTACACTGCTATAGTATAGTATAGGATTACACTGCTATAGTACAGTACAGTATTGGATTACACTGCTATAGTATAGTACAGGATTACACTGCTATAGTATAGTATAGGATTACACTGCTATAATATAGGACAGTATAGGATTACACTGCTATAGTATAGTATAGGATTACACTGCTATAGTATAGTATAGGATTACACTGCTATAGTACAGTACAGTATAGGATTACACTGCTATAGTATAGTATAGGATTACACTGCTATAATATAGGACAGTATAGGATTACACTGCTATAGTATAGTATAGGATTACACTGCTATAGTATAGTATAGGATTACACTGCTATAGTATAGTACAGTATAGGATTACACTGCTATAGTATAGTACAGTATAGGATTACACTGCTATAGTACAGTATAGGATTACACTGCTATAGTACAGTACAGTATAGGATTACACTGCTATAGTATAGTATAGGATTACACTGCTATAGTACAGTACAGTATAGGATTACACTGCTATAGTATAGTATAGGATTACACTGCTATAGTATAGTACAGTATAGGATTACACTGCTATAGTACTAGGACAGTATAGGATTACACTGCTATAGTATAGTATAAGGATTACACTGCTATAGTATAGTATAGTATAGGATTACACTGCTATAGTATAGTACAGTATAGGATTACACTGCTATAGTATAGTACAGTATAGGATTACGCTGCTATAGTACAGTATAGGATTACACTGCTATAGTATAGTATAGGATTACACTGCTATAGTATAGTATAGTATAGGATTACACTGCTATAGTATAGTACAGTATAGGATTACACTGCTATAGTATAGTACAGTATAGGATTACACTGCTATAGTACAGTACAGTATAGGATTACACTGCTATAGTATAGTACAGTATAGGATTACACTGCTATAGTATAGTACAGTATAGGATTACACTGCTATAGTATAGTACAGTATAGGATTACACTGCTATAGTATAGTACAGTATAGGATTACACTGCTATAGTATAGTATAGGATTACACTGCTATAGTATAGTATAGTATAGGATTACACTGCTATAGTACAGTACAGGTGGAGGATTACACTGCTATAGTATAGTACAGTATAGGATTACACTGCTATAGTATAGTACAGTATAGGATTACACTGCTATAGTATAGTATAGGATTACACTGCTATAGTATAGTATAGGATTACACTGCTATAGTATAGTATAGGATTACACTGCTATAGTATAGTACAGTATAGGATTACACTGCTATAGTACAGTACAGGTGGAGGATTACACTGCTATAGTACAGTACAGTATAGGATTACACTGCTATAGTATAGTATAGTATAGGATTACACTGCTATAGTATAGGACAGTATAGGATTACACTGCTATAGTATAGTATAGGATTACACTGCTATAGTATAGTATAGGATTACACTGCTATAATATAGGACAGTATAGGATTACACTGCTATAGTATAGGACAGTATAGGATTACACTGCTATAATATAGGACAGTATAGGATTACACTGCTATAGTATAGTATAGTACAGTATAGGATTACACTGCTATAGTATAGTATAGGATTACACTGCTATAGTACAGTACAGTATAGGATTACACTGCTATAGTATAGTATAGGATTACACTGCTATAGTATAGTATAGGATTACACTGCTATAGTACAGTACAGTATAGGATTACACTGCTATAGTATAGTATAGTATAGTATAGTATAGGATTACACTGCTATAGTATAGTATAGGATTACACTGCTATAGTATAGTATAGTATAGGATTACACTGCTATAGTACAGTACAGGTGGAGGATTACACTGCTATAGTATAGTACAGTATAGGATTACACTGCTATAGTATAGGACAGTATAGGATTACACTGCTATAGTATAGTATAGTACAGTATAGGATTACACTGCTATAGTATAGTATAGGATTACACTGCTATAGTACAGTACAGTATAGGATTACACTGCTATAGTACAGTACAGTATAGGATTACACTGCTATAGTACAGTATAGTATAGGATTACACTGCTATAGTACAGTACAGTATAGGATTACACTGCTATAGTATAGTATAGGATTACACTGCTATAGTATAGTACAGTATAGGATTACACTGCTATAGTATAGTATAGGATTACACTGCTATAGTACAGTATAGTATAGGATTACACTGCTATAGTACAGTATAGTATAGGATTACACTGCTATAGTACAGTACAGTACAGGATTACACTGCTATAGTATAGTACAGTATAGGATTACACTGCTATAGTATAGTATAGGATTACACTGCTATAGTATAGTATAGGATTACACTGCTATAGTATAGTACAGTATAGGATTACACTGCTATAGTACAGTATAGTATAGGATTACACTGCTATAGTACAGTACAGGATTACACTGCTATAGTATAGTATAGGATTACACTGCTATAGTATAGTATAGTATAGGATTACACTGCTATAGTATAGTATAGGATTACACTGCTATAGTATAGGACAGTATAGGATTACACTGCTATAGTATAGTATAGGATTACACTGCTATAGTATAGGACAGTATAGGATTACACTGCTATAGTATAGTATAGTACAGTATAGGATTACACTGCTATAGTATAGTATAGGATTACACTGCTATAGTACAGTATAGTATAGGATTACACTGCTATAGTATAGTATAGTACAGTATAGGATTACACTGCTATAGTATAGTATAGGATTACACTGCTATAGTATAGTATAGGATTACACTGCTATAGTACAGTACAGTATAGGATTACACTGCTATAGTATAGTATAGGATTACACTGCTATAGTATAGTATAGGATTACACTGCTATAATATAGGACAGTATAGGATTACACTGCTATAGTATAGTATAGTATAGGATTACACTGCTATAGTATAGTATAGTATAGGATTACACTGCTATAGTACAGTATAGGATTACACTGCTATAGTATAGGACAGTATAGGATTACACTGCTATAGTATAGTATAGGATTACACTGCTATAGTACAGTACAGTATAGGATTACACTGCTATAGTACAGTATAGTATAGGATTACACTGCTATAGTACAGTACAGTATAGGATTACACTGCTATAGTATAGTATAGGATTACACTGCTATAGTATAGTACAGTATAGGATTACACTGCTATAGTACAGTACAGTATAGGATTACACTGCTATAGTATAGTATAGGATTACACTGCTATAGTACAGTATAGTATAGGATTACACTGCTATAGTACAGTATAGTATAGGATTACACTGCTATAGTACAGTACAGTACAGGATTACACTGCTATAGTATAGTACAGTATAGGATTACACTGCTATAGTATAGTATAGGATTACACTGCTATAGTATAGTACAGTATAGGATTACACTGCTATAGTACAGTACAGTATAGGATTACACTGCTATAGTATAGTATAGGATTACACTGCTATAGTATAGTATAGGATTACACTGCTATAGTATAGTACAGTACAGGATTACACTGCTATAGTATAGTACAGTATAGGATTACACTGCTATAGTACAGTATAGGATTACACTGCTATAGTACAGTATAGTATAGGATTACACTGCTATAGTACAGTACAGGATTACACTGCTATAGTATAGTACAGTATAGGATTACACTGCTATAGTACAGTACAGTATAGGATTACACTGCTATAGTACAGTACAGTATAGGATTACACTGCTATAGTACAGTACAGTATAGGATTACACTGCTATAGTATAGTACAGTATAGGATTACACTGCTATAGTATAGTACAGTATAGGATTACACTGCTATAGTATAGGATTACACTGCTATAGTATAGGACAGTATAGGATTACACTGCTATAGTACAGTATAGGATTACACTGCTATAGTACAGTATAGGATTACACTGCTATAGTACAGTATAGTATAGGATTACACTGCTATAGTATAGTACAGTATAGGATTACACTGCTATAGTATAGTACAGTATAGGATTACACTGCTATAGTACAGTACAGTACAGGTGGAGGATTACACTGCTATAGTATAGTACAGTACAGGTGGAGGATTACACTGCTATAGTATAGTACAGTATAGGATTACACTGCTATAGTATAGTATAGGATTACACTGCTATAGTATAGTACAGTATAGGATTACACTGCTATAGTATAGTACAGTACAGGTGGAGGATTACACTGCTATAGTACAGTATAGTATAGGATTACACTGCTATAGTATAGTATAGTATAGGATTACACTGCTATAGTATAGTACAGTATAGGATTACACTGCTATAGTATAGGACAGTATAGGATTACACTGCTATAGTATAGTATAGGATTACACTGCTATAGTATAGTACAGTACAGGTGGAGGATTACACTGCTATAGTATAGTACAGTATAGTATAGGATTACACTGCTATAGTATAGGACAGTATAGGATTACACTGCTATAGTACAGTATAGGATTACACTGCTATAGTACAGTATAGGATTACACTGCTATAGTACAGTATAGGATTACACTGCTATAGTATAGTATAGGATTACACTGCTATAGTATAGTATAGGATTACACTGCTATAGTACAGTATAGGATTACACTGCTATAGTATAGTACAGTACAGGTGGAGGATTACACTGCTATAGTACAGTACAGGTGGAGGATTATACTATTATCAGTGTACTATAGTACATTATGTTGTATTTGTAATAAACCTAAAAGGGAACACTCATCGGGTTAGCCGCCTATTGCCCACAGAGCGCAGAGGAAGAAGGTATGTCTCTTACCTTTCTCCTGTACACTGCTACACAGCATGGGAATGGCACAATCCTCAGGCCGGACCACTAGGAGCACTACCCCCAGAGCATCAGCATCATCTAATGATAATCAATGGAGTGAGCGGGCCGGATCAGCGTGACGGGGGAGACGCAGTGCTTATAATGGTGCTCCAGGCTGAGGATTACACTGCTAACAGCACAGGAACAGCCGCATGAGGGCAGCTGAGACCCACGAGGGCAGCTGAGACCCACGAGGGCAGCTGAGACCCACGAGGGCAGCTGAGACCCACGAGGGCAGCTGAGACCCACGAGGGCAGCTGAGACCCACGAGGGCAGCTGAGACCCACGAGGGCAGCTGAGACCCACGAGGGCAGCTGAGACCCACGAGGGCAGCTGAGACCCACGAGGGCAGCTGAGACACACGAGGGCAGCTGAGACCCACGAGGGCAGCTGAGAGCCACGAGGGCAGCTGAGAGCCACGAGGGCAGCTGAGAGCCACGAGGGCAGCTGAGAGCCACGAGGGCAGCTGAGACACACGAGGGCAGCTGAGACACACGAGGGCAGCTGAGACACACGAGGGCAGCTGAGACACACGAGGGCAGATAGACACACGAGGGCAGCTGAGACACACGAGGGCAGCTGAGACACACGAGGGCAGATAGACACACGAGGGCAGCTTAGACACACGAGGGCAGCTTAGACACACGAGGGCAGCTGAGACACACGAGGGCAGCTTAGACACACGAGGGCAGCTGAGACCCACGAGGGCAGCTGAGACCCACGAGGGCAGCTGAGACCCACGAGGGCAGACAGACACACGAGGGCAGACAGACACACGAGGGCAGCTGAGACCCACGAGGGCAGATAGACACACGAGGGCAGATAGACACACGAGGGCAGCTAGACACACGAGGGCAGCTGAGACACACGAGGGCAGCTGAGACCCACGAGGGCAGCTGAGACCCACGAGGGCAGCTGAGACCCACGAGGGCAGCTGAGACCCACGAGGGCAGCTGAGACCCACGAGGGCAGCTGAGACCCACGAGGGCAGCTGAGACCCACGAGGGCAGCTGAGACCCACGAGGGCAGCTGAGACCCACGAGGGCAGCTGAGACCCACGAGGGCAGCTGAGACACACGAGGGCAGCTGAGACACACGAGGGCAGCTGAGACACACGAGGGCAGACAGACACACGAGGGCAGCTGAGACCCACGAGGGCAGCTGAGACCCACGAGGGCAGCTGAGACCCACGAGGGCAGCTGAGACCCACGAGGGCAGCTGAGACCCACGAGGGCAGCTGAGACACACGAGGGCAGCTGAGACACACGAGGGCAGACAGACACACGAGGGCAGACAGACACACGAGGGCAGACAGACACACGAGGGCAGATAGACACACGAGGGCAGCTGAGACACACGAGGGCAGCTGAGACCCACGAGGGCAGCTGAGACACACGAGGGCAGCTTAGACACACGAGGGCAGCTTAGACACACGAGGGCAGATAGACACACGAGGGCAGCTTAGACACACGAGGGCAGCTTAGACACACGAGGGCAGCTTAGACACACGAGGGCAGCTTAGACACACGAGGGCAGCTTAGACACACGAGGGCAGCTTAGACACACGAGGGCAGATAGACACACGAGGGCAGCTTAGACACACGAGGGCAGCTTAGACACACGAGGGCAGCTTAGACACACAAGGGCAGCTGAGACACACGAGGGCAGCTTAGACACACGAGGGCAGCTGAGACACACGAGGGCAGCTTAGACACACGAGGGCAGCTGAGACACACGAGGGCAGCTGAGACACACGAGGGCAGCTTAGACACACGAGGGCAGCTGAGACACACGAGGGCAGCTTAGACACACGAGGGCAGCTGAGACACACGAGGGCAGCTGAGACACACGAGGGCAGCTGAGACACACGAGGGCAGCTTAGACACACGAGGGCAGATAGACACACAAGGGCAGCTTAGACACATGCCTTCTTGCTCCATGCTCCGTGCGCAATAGGGGGCAGTCAGCAGGTTAGCCTTAGTCTAACCTACTGATAGTTCCACTTTAATAAATACATTTAAAAATTAATAATAAAATAAAAATTAATAAAAAAAAAAAAGTATAAATACATTTAAAAATGTACTCACCGGTTCTGTTAGGGTACTGTCTTTCTCCAAGAACTGCACCACACAGTACGCCAGCTGCAAGGAGACAAGAGACATGAGCTCTAGGAGCAGGAGACATAACAGGGAGGCATATACAGAGGGGAAATAATGAGAATGGAGAGGGGGGTAATAGTTATGGTAGGTACATTGCACCTGTGACAGGCAGAATCTAGGAAAATTCTATGAATTCACATTGGATGAATTACAAAAGGGCCCTGTCCTTATTACCAGGGCTGTGGAGTCAGACGCTGCCGCTCCAACTCAGACTCCAGCTCCAGCATAAAGGGCCGATCAGACCCCAGGGGAGTTATTATCACATTGGTGTAACGGAGATCTGGATCTGTACAGTAAGTATAGCTGGTATATAGCTGCCTTCAGGAGACTTGGGCTGGATACAGTAAGTATAGCTGTTATATAGCATCTACCAGGAGACTGGACCTGGATATGGTAAGTATAGCTGTTATATAGCTGCCTTCAGGAGACTGGGCCTGGATACAGTAAGTATAGCTGTTATATAGCTGCCTTCAGGAGACTTGGGCTGGATACAGTAAGTATAGCTGTTATATAGCAGCCTTCAGGAGACTGGACCTGGATACAGTAAGTATAGCTGTTATATAGCTGCCTTCAGGAGACTGGGCCTGGATACAGTAAGTATAGCTGTTATATAGCTGCCTTCAGGAGACTGGACCTGTATACAGTAAGTATAGCTGGTATATAGCTGTCAGAAGACTGGACCTGGATACAGTAAGTATAGCTGTTATATAGCTGCCTTCAGGAGACTGGGGCTGGATACAGTAAGTATAGCTGGTATATAGCTGCCTGCAGGTGACTGGACCTGGATACAGAAATATAGCTGTTATATAGCTGCCTTCAGGAGACTGGACCTGGATACAGTAAGTATAGCTGGTATATAGCTGCCTTCAGGAGACTGGACCTGGATACAGTAAGTATAGCTGTTATATAGCTGCCTTCAGGAGACTGGGCCTGGATACAGTAAGTATAGCTGTTATATAGCTGCCTTCAGGAGACTGGACCTGGATACATTAAGTATAGCTGTTATATAGCTGCCTTCAGGAGACTGGACCTGGATACAGTAAGTATAGCTGCCTTCAGGAGACTGGACCTGGATACAGTAAGTATAGCTGTTATATAGCTGCCTTCAGGAGACTGGACCTGGATACAGTAAGTATAGCTATTATATAGCAGTCAGGAGACTGGACCTGTATACAGTAAGTATAGCTGTTATATAGCTGCCTTCAGGAGACTGGACCTGGGTACAGTAAGTATAGCTGGTATATAGCAGCCTTCAGGAAACTGGACCTGGATTCCTGGTAAGTATAGCTGTTATATAGCTGCCTTCAGGAGACTGGACCTGGGTACAGTAAGTATAGCTGGTATATAGCAGCCTTCAGGAGACTGGGCCTGGATACAGTAAGTATAGCTGGTATATAGCTGCCTTCAGGAGACTGGGCCTGGATACAGTAAGTATAGCTGGTATATAGCTGCCTTCAGGAGACTGGACCTGTATACAGTAAGTATAGCTGGTATATAGCTGCCTTCAGGAGACTGGACCTGGATACAGTAAGTATAGCTGTTATATAGCAGCCTTCAGGAGACTGAGCCTGGATACAGTAAGTATAGCTGGTATATAGCTGCCTTCAGGAGACTGGACCTGGATAAAGTAAGTATATAGCCGTTATATAGCTGCCTTCAGGAGACTGGACCTGGATACAGTAAGTATAGCTGGTATATAGCTGCCTTCAGGAGACTGGACCTGGATACAGTAAGGATGTACTGTTATATAGCAGCCTTCAGGAGACTGGACCTGGATACAGTAAGTATAGCTGTTATATAGCAGCCTTCAGGAGAGTGGACCTGGATACAGTAAGTATAGCTGTTATATAGCTGCCTTCAGGAGACTGGACCTGGATACAGTAAGTATAGCTGGTATATAGCAGCCTTCAGGAGACTGGACCTGGACACAGTAAGTATAGCTGTTATATAGCAGTGAGGAGACTGGACCTGGATACAGTAAGTATAGCTGGTATATAGCAACCCTCAGGAGACTGGACTGGATACAGTAAGTATAGCTGTTATATAGCTGCCTTCAGGAGAGTGGACCTGGATACAGTAAGTATAGCTGTTATATAGCAGGAGAGTGGACCTGGATACAGTAAGTATAGCTGTTAAATAGCTGCCTTCAGGAGACTGGGCCTGGATACAGTAAGCACATCTGGTATATAGCTGCCTTCAGGAGACTGGACCTGGATACAGTAAGTATAGCTGTTATATAGGCTCAGGGAAGAAACAGAGTGCTGCACATCACACCTATGGCTGATACTAGTGCCGCTAGGCTAAATAAAAAACACATCAGAATTTTGTGTATGAATTGATCAAGCCATACTGCCCCATGTACCTCGTGCCGGTATCTGATACACATGGGTCCCTACACTAAGTCCACTCCGTGCCAGTCAGTGGCCACCAACCCCGCAGGCGTGCACAGCCAGGGAACGGGGGCCATGGGACGGCCCTGCGACCCCCATGCCACAGGACCAGACCCAAAAACACCACACCAGAACCCGGCCAGCACCGCCGGCGGAGAAGGTCGCCCCCAAGCAGCACAAGTCTGGATAAGGTATTGCGCTCACCATAGCTGCAGCAAACAGAATGGGAAAAAAACAGGAGGGATTAAAACCATGTGCACTCAGGTGTCTCCTGCTAATTGCGGTCATGTGGGTCTCACCAGGAGGAGTGCAATACACGGAGCTGTTATATAGCAGCCTTCAGGAGACTGGACCTGGATACAGTAAGTATAGCTGGTATATAGCTGCCTTTAGGAGACTGGACCTGGATACAGTAAGTATAGCTGTTATATAGCAGCCTTTAGGAGACTGGACCCGGATACAGTAAGTATAGCTGTTATATAGCAGCCTTCAGGAGAATGGACCTGGATACAGTAAGTATAGCTGTTATATAGCTGCCTTCAGGAGACTGGACCTGGATACAGTAAGTATAGCTGGTATATAGCAGCCTTCAGGAGACTGGACCTGGATACGGTAAGTACAGCTGTTATATAGCTGCCTTTAGGAGACTGGACCTGGATACAGTAAGTATAGCTGTTATATAGAAAGGCAAATCAGCTCACCATGTGTGCAATAGCACACATGGTGAGCTGATTTGCCTTTCTACATTCCCATTGTTCAGCCATTACCTTTCGTGCTCTGCCCTTGCCTTTGGGATTTGTGTGTGCTTTTCACTATATACAGAGATTTTGTCTGCTGGATTCCTCTATCTATAAAAATGTCAGAAGATTTGTTGTTGGATAATCCTGACCGTATGCTAAAAGTGGCAAGTGTTTTCTCCGGGGATGATAATGATCAGGACAGTTTGTCCATGAAACAAACAATATGGGACCTGGAGAAATCCAAAAGCCAGCAACTCAGACTTTGGTGGGATATTATCTCACTGAAACAATATCTGGATAAGAAAATGATTCCCAGAGGTCTGAGGATTCGCAAACCTCCCAATCCTGCTGAAGGTGAGGACTATGTCACTGAATGGAATGAGGCTTTAAATGTATGCTCGTTCACACTTATGCGTATTATTATTGCTAAGGAGGAAAAAAAGCTTGCAGAATGTGAAAAAAACATTGCTACATTAACCATTACCTCCGAGCAGTATAAACATGTTCCAGATTATGATGTTTTTTTGCAAAACACTAATGACACTATTTCAGAACTTGAAGCTTATATTGTGGATTTAAAGAAGTCAAAGTTTAACAGAGACTTAAGGGACTATATGTCCAAGACCATCTACACCTGGCGTGATTTTCGCCGTACTCAGAGAAGTTCTAAATCTCCGTCCATTATGAAAAGTGGCAGTTCTGAGACTGTGTATAAAACTGTTACTTTTAGTGCTACAGAGGGAGAGACTACCGACACCCAGACGGAACTCTCAGAATCGGATGACCAGGGTAACTCATCTAAAGCTTTACCCCAAAAATCCTCCAGAAAGAAACAACCGCGTCAGTTTCCGCGTCCTAATACCCGTTCACACCACAACACTGATAATGTTTCAGGTGGACAATCATCTTCAAAAAACGGGTTCGGACAAGGAGAGCTGGGAGGAAACATCGGGCGGGGAAAACAAAACCAGAGGTGGAGGAGACGCTAACTGCCCCTGCGTCTTTGGACGTTTATAATTTGTCTGCTTGTTTTCTCACTACTGCTCAGCTAGATGTGCTTAAGTTGGGTTTGTCCTTTGTTCCAGAAAATAAGTTCAATGTGTATCAGACAATACAGGATGTAAATAAATTTGTGAGATCACTTACTGTTAAAAAACATTTTTTCTCCCATGATAACAGTACAGAGGCAGCTACTGACAGGAACCCCATCTGTGATCTTAATCAAGTGGGTTCGGGTAATATCCCGTTGGATATGCCATTTAGAGATCAAGTGGGGGTACAATCTCTCTTAGACCTTCAGGCTTATACAGCACCCTAACCTAATCCATCGTTCTATCCTATTCTGTCCCGTACACCTGCAATGGATGTCTTCCAACATAAAGTGGAAGAAGCCTTGGTTGATTTGGAACGCAGTGTTTCCGGGTGTAGATCTACTGGCAATCTCTCTGGTGTACATAGAAAAGCTCTTATGGAGCTAAAAAATAATCCCCATATTGTTGTCCGCCAGTCGGACAAAGGGGGGTCTGTAGTTGTGTTGGATAAATCTTTGTACACCAGGGAGGTCACCAAGATCCTTAGTGATAACACTACGTATAAAACCTTACCATTTAACCCTACGGATGTTGTGTCCCGTAAACTTACTGGGGTCTTGGATGTGGGCTTGGAGGCTGGGTTTTTGGACCAAAAACTGGTAGATTTTCTTTTTGTTAAAAATCCTTTGGTCCCCATTTTCCATGCCCTACCCAAGACCCACAAACAGACGTTTCCACCACCCCTGCGACCCATTGTTTCAGGAGTGGGCTCTGTATTGGAACATCTATGTGCTTGGGTTGACGACTTACTCCAGCCCCTCGTGAAAAGGACAAATGGTTACATTAGAGACAGTAAAAGCTTACTAGCGATAGTGGAGTCTCTTCCGTGCCCTGAGGGATGTAGTTTTCTTTCCTGTGACGTTGCTGCCCTTTACCCAAGTATTCCCCACGATAAGGCCCTTCTAGCTTTACGCTATCATATGCAAAAATACAGTAATTACAGTCAGGGCCTCCAAGAGTATATTATTTATGTGGTGGAATTTTTGCTTTCTCACAATTTTTTTCGTTTTGGTGATCAGTTTTATGTTCAGATTGTTGGCTGCCCTATGGGAGCTAAATTCTCCCCTTCTTTAGCCAATCTGTACATGTCCTACTGGGAGGAGGTCGTCATATACAATACCAACAATCCCTTTCTACAGTATATCTCCTGGTACGGGAGGTATATAGACGACCTCCTCCTAGTGTGGACAGGTACGGCTGGTGATGCTCATGATTTTGTTACATTCCTCAATACCAACAGTTTGAATTTAAAGTTCACTTTTCAGTTTGATTCAGAAAAAATGTCTTTTTTGGATGTTCTGTTGTTTTTTCAGGGAGGTAAGATACACAGTAGCCTATATCGCAAACCCAGTGCGGGCAATGGCCTTCTGCATGCATCTAGCCACCATCCACCCCATGTTGTTGAAAATTTACCCATTGGGGAATTTATAAGGACCATTCGGAGTTGTTCCGATCGTTCCTTATATGATTCAGCCTGTAGGGATCTTACGTATCGCCTCAAGTCCAGGGGTTACACCATGTTTACTATTAATAGAGCTAAAGCCATAGCTGAGAAAAACACCAGATCGTTTCACTTACAGGATAGAGCTACACGCAGTAAACACCTCTCTAGCCCTTCCCATAACATGCCCTCCTTGGTATTTTCTACACCATTTAGCCCACAATATAAAACTATTTGCAACATTGTTCGTAAATATATACCTTTGTTATATCAGGATGCTACATGCGAAACCATTCTATCTACAGGGATTAAATGTGTAGCTCGTAGAGGGGTTACTTTGGGCAATGTACTTTCGCCGAGTGTACTTCCAGAGAACAAGCCAGTCAGCCAAACATGGTTACATATTCTAGGCTGCCATAAGTGTGCTTTATCTCGTTGTCCCTTATGTCGTTTTATTACTAATCAGTCTGTTTTTTGTTCTATTGCAACCGGCATTTCTTACCCTATTAAATCCTTTCTCAATTGCAATTCTACCTTTGTGATCTATCTGGCGGAATGTAGACAATGTCGATTGCAATATGTGGGTTCCACAAAACGTAAGCTAAAAACCAGATTTGCTGAACATCTTTCTGATGCGGTTTCTGTACGTACTCGCACATCCAGCAAGTCTATGTCTGGTTTGTCCAAGCATTTTGCTGAAGTGCATGGGGGCGTGTGCAGTAGTCTGTCCATGTGTGCTATCGAGCAAGTCCGTCCACCCTTGAGAGGTGGTGACCTTGTTCACACACTGAGAAAGCGAGAGGCGTTTTGGATTTTGCGGTTATGTACACGCATTCCCTAGGGTCTTAATTACAGAAATGATCTCTCCTTCATTTATTAGACCACTTTTTTTTTTTTGAATTTTTTTTTTTTTGAATTTTTTTTTTTTTTTTGCATTTGTAAATTTTTTTTTTTTTTTTTTTTTTTTTTTTTTTTTTTTTTCATTTTTTATTTTTTTTTTTTTTTTTTTCATTTTTAAATTTTTTTTTTTTTTTTTTTTTTTGGGCATTTGTAATTTACTCTTGTATATATGTATATTGTATATAAGTTGTATAAATATGTTTAATTCAACTATTAGCACACACCTGTTAGCATCATGTGATGTTTTTCTCCTCCCTTTTGGGGGGCGTATCCCTTGTAACATACTGGTCATATCCTCTTATAAAAGCTTGTAATATTCAGTATAAATTTGCCATGATTAAGGGACCAGTGTCCTGAAACGCGTCGGCGTGTTTTTTATTGTTATGTTTGGATTTTAAGAGGATTTCTAAATAAAGACTTTACATTTTACTTGGAGCTGTGGACTTCCACTTTTTACCTATAGCTGTTATATAGCTGCCTTCAGGAGAATGGACCTGGATACATTAAGTATAGCTGTTATATAGCAGCCTTCAGGAGACTGGACCTGGATACAGTAAGTATAGCTGTTATATAGCAGCCTTCAGGAGACTGGACCTGGATACAGTAAGTATATAGCTGTTATATAGCTGCCTTCAGGAGAATGGACCTGGATACAGTAAGTATAGCTGTTATATAGCTGCCTTCAGGAGACTGGACCTGGATACAGTAAGTATAGCTGTTATATAGCTGCCTTCAGGAGACTGGACCTGGATACAGTAAGTATAGCTGGTATATAGCTGCCTTCAGGAGACTGGACCTGGATACGGTAAGTACAGCTGTTATATAGCTGCCTTCAGGAGACTGGACCTGGATACAGTAAGTACAGCTGTTATATAGCTGCCTTCAGGAGACTGGACCCAGATACAGTAAGTATAGCTGTTATATAGCTGCCTTCAGGAGACTGGACCTGTATACAGTAAGTATAGCTGTTATATAGCTGCCTTCAGGAGACTGGACCTGGATACAGTAAGTATAGCTGTTATATAGCTGCCTTCAGGAGACTGGACCTGGATACAGTAAGTACAGCTGTTATATAGCTGCCTTCAGGAGACTGGACCTGGATACAGTAAGTATAGCTGGTATATAGCTGCCTTCAGGAGACTGGACCCGGATACAGTAAGTATAGCTGTTATATAGCTGCCTTGTTATAAAGCATGATAAAAAAAAAATGCATGCGAGGACCTGGTCAGTGACCTGAAGAGACCTGGGACCACAGTGTCATAGATTACGGTTAGAAACATAGTAGCCTGTCATGCATTAAAATCCTGCAGCGCACACACAGTCCTCATTCTCACCCCAGCACATGTCCAGGCCTCCTGCTGCCGCAATGGGGAGTACAGAGGCTTCAGCAGCCATAGCCGGGGTGCTCAGCATGAAGCAATCAAGTGAGTGCAAATAGAGGACAGAGCCGGCACTACCGGTGTAGCTGGCTATGCTGCAGTACTTTGGGCCACATACTGTAGGTAGACTAAAGTACACTGGACTATATATTGTGGTGCAGCGACAGAAACGTCAACTGTTTATGGCAAAAGCAAACAAGAAATAAGTCCAAAGCCCTCACCAATGTCTTCAGTGATTTAATTCAGTAAATCATCACAGGGAGGGGTAAGGAGGAGGGGTAAGGAACCACATAGTATAAGGAACACTGCTATATATATATATCATATACTATACAGCCACATACTATAAGGAACGCTGCTATATATATATATATCATATACTATACAGCCACATACTATAAGGAACGCTGCTATATATATATATATCATATACTATACAGCCACATACTATAAGGAACACTGCTATATATATATATCATATACTATACAGCCACATACTATAAGGAACACTGCTATATATATATATATATATATATATATATATATATATATATAATATATATATATCATATACTATACAGCCACATACTATAAGGAACGCTGCTATATATATATATACAGCCACATACTATAAGGAACGCTGCTATATATATATATCATATACTATACAGCCACATACTATAAGGAACGCTGCTATATATATATCATATACTATACAGCCACATACTATAAGGAACGCTGCTATATATATATATATATATATATATATCATATACTATACAGCCACATACTATAAGGAACACTGCTATATATATATCATATACTATACAGCCACATACTATAAGGAACGCTGCTATATATATATATCATATACTATACAGCCACATACTATAAGGAACGCTGCTATATATATATATCATATACTATACAGCCACATACTATAAGGAACACTGCTATATATATATATATCATATATATATATATCATACTATACAGCCACATACTATAAGGAACGCTGCTATATATATATATCATATACTATACAGCCACATACTATAAGGAACACTGCTATATATATATATCATATATATATATATCATACTATACAGCCACATACTATAAGGAACGCTGCTATATATATATATCATATACTATACAGCCACATACTATAAGGAACACTGCTATATATATATATATATATATATATCATATACAATACAGCCACATACTATAAGGAACGCTGCTATATATATATATCATATACTATACAGCCACATACTATAAGGAACGCTGCTATATATATATATCATATACTATACAGCCACATACTATAAGGAACGCTGCTATATATATATATATATCATATACTATACAGCCACATACTATAAGGAACGCTGCTATATATATATATATATCATATACTATACAGCCACATACTATAAGGAACACTGCTATATATATATATATATAGCAGTGTTCCTTATAGTATGTGGCTGTATAGTATATGATATATATATATAGCAGTGTTCCTTATAGTATGTGGCTGTATAGTATATGATATATATATATAGCAGCGTTCCTTATAGTATGTGGCTGTATAGTATATGATATATATATATAGCAGTGTTCCTTATAGTATATGGCTGTATAGTATATGATATATATATATAGCAGCGTTCCTTATAGTATGTGGCTGTATAGTATGATATATATATATATGATATATATATATAGCAGTGTTCCTTATAGTATGTGGCTGTATAGTATATGATATATATATATATAGCAGCGTTCCTTATAGTATGTGGCTGTATAGTATATGATATATATATAGCAGTGTTCCTTATAGTATGTGGCTGTATAGTATATGATATATATATATAGCAGCGTTCCTTATAGTATGTGGCTGTATAGTATATGATATATATAGCAGCGTTCCTTATAGTATTTGGCTGGCCTCATACCGAGCTACCTTCTCCCCTGTGCCAGCAGACGCTCGCCCACAGTCCCAACTAGCAGCGACACCACAACCGGGATAACCAGAGGGGCAGAGTCGGCAGCCGGAGGGGCACAGTCGGCAGATGCGGCAGCTGGAGGGGCACAGTCGGCAGCCGGAGGGGCACAGTCGGCAGATGCGGCAGCCGGAGGGGCACAGTCGGCAGATGCGGCAGCCGGAGGGGCACAGTCGGCAGCCGGAGGGGCACAGTCGGCAGATGCGGCAGCCGGAGGGGCACAGTCGGCAGCCGGAGGGGCACAGTCGGCAGCCGGAGGGGCACAGTCGGCAGCCGGAGGGGCACAGTCGGCAGCCGGAGGGGCACAGTCGGCAGCCGGAGGGGCACAGTCGGCAGATGCGGCAGCCGGAGGGGCACAGTCGGCAGATGCGGCAGCCGGAGGGGCACAGTCGGCAGATGCGGCAGCCGGAGGGGCACAGTCGGCAGATGCGGCAGCCGGAGGGGCACAGTCGGCAGCCGGAGGGGCACAGTCGGCAGATGCGGCAGCCGGAGGGGCACAGTCGGCAGATGCGGCAGCCGGAGGGGCACAGTCGGCAGCCGGAGGGGCACAGTCGGCAGATGCGGCAGCCGGAGGGGCACAGTCGGCAGATGCGGCAGCCGGAGGGGCACAGTCGCCAGATGCGGCAGCCGGAGGGGCACAGTCGGCAGATGCGGCAGCCGGAGGGGCACAGTAGGCAGATGCGGCAGCCGGAGGGGCACAGTAGGCAGATGCGGCAGCCGGAGGGGCACAGTAGGCAGATGCGGCAGCCGGAGGGGCACAGTAGGCAGATGCGGCAGCCGGAGGGGCACAGTAGGCAGATGCGGCAGCCGGAGGGGCACAGTAGGCAGATGCGGCAGCCGGAGGGGCACAGTAGGCAGATCCGGCAGCCGGAGGGGCACAGTAGGCAGATGCGGCAGCCGGAGGGGCACAGTAGGCAGATCCGGCAGCCGGAGGGGCACAGTCGGCAGATGCGGCAGCCGGAGGGGCACAGTCGGCAGATGCGGCAGCCGGAGGGGCACAGTCGGCAGATGCGGCAGCCGGAGGGGCACAGTAGGCAGATGCGGCAGCCGGAGGGGCACAGCCGGAGGGGCACAGTCGGCAGATGCGGCAGCCGGAGGGGCACAGTCGGCAGATGCGGCAGCCGGAGGGGCACAGTCGGCAGATGCGGCAGCGCCTCTTGCTCTGTACGCACTGAAGAATGAACATGTTCATTCTTCAGCATGTACAGAGGAGGAGCGCGCGCCTCCCATAGACTCCCATTATGAGCGGGAGGCTAACGGCTCAGTGGGAACGGGGCCTTACTTCATTTGTTTGACCTGGACTCTTTTTATTTTTTAACACAGTCATAAAACATAACAAATATATTTACACAAAAAAAAAATCACAGATAATAACGGGTATTTGTTCTACCTCCAAGCTGCTAAGTACAATAGGGAAACATCTATTACACCTGAATAATTCCCCAGAATTCTAAGCAAACACAGGGTTATGTTTACAGGGCCAAGCTAAGCCCTCCATAACAAAGTACACTACTCGGTGTGCACGGACCCAACCAACATCTCAACCTCCAGGGTACAATGCTGGATCCCACTCATCACCAGATAAGAGAAATAAGAGGCAGACCCCAAATCCACCAAAATCATTTCCATAGACAAGAGATTGTAACCAGGACACAACAGGAGATACCTGCTCGCCTGGAGGACCTTCCTGAAAGTCACCCAGGCACTGGAGTTTTCTGGCCTGATATTCCTACTAGGGCATTCCCAGAGGTTGCTATGGGCAGTTTACACCAGTGTGTGTGTGTGTGTGTGTGTATATGTATATATATATATATATATATATATATATATATATATATATATATATATATATATATATATATATATATATATATTATATATGGCTGACTTTTCTCAAGGACAGTTACCTGGGGGTGGTAGACGCTCAGAGACTTGGCCTTGTGCAGCGGTAACAGGACTCTAATCAGAAACATCTTGTGCTCTTCTTTAAGTGGAAGTGCAAAACCATTGATGATACTAAAAGGGTATAATGAATACAAGTCATCCACACAGCAGATATCATCGGCAGATAACACAAGATCATATCACACAGAAGATATCATCCACACAGGATCATATCACACAGAAGATATCATCCACACAGGATCATATCACACAGAAGATATCATCCACATGTGATCCGGTGTGGATGCTATCTGTTGTGTAGTGTGATCTTGTGTGGATGATATCTGCCGTGTGATACGTTCTTGTGTACCTAATATCTGTCGTAGTGTGATCTTGTGTGAATGATATCTCTTGGGATATGATTGCTTGTGGATGATCTCTGCTGTGTAGTGTGATCTCATATCACGGAAGATATTATCCACACAAGATCACACTACACATCAGATATCATCCACATGTGATCCTGTAAGGATGATATCTGATGTGTAGTGTGATCTCATGTGGATAATATCCGTCGTAGTGTGATCTTGTGTGGATGATTTCTTCCATGTGACGTGATCCCGTGTGGATGTTGTTATCTGCTGTGTAATGCAATCTCATCACACAGAAGATATTATCCACACAAGATCACACTACACAGCAGATATCATCCACACAACATCACACTACAAAGCAGATATCATCCACACGACAGGACAGACATCATCCACACGACATCACACGACAGGACAGACATCATCCACACGACAGGACAGACATCATCCACACGACATCACACTACAGGACGGATATCATCCACACGACATGATGCTTAAGTCACAGATTTACAGTGCTGGCCAAAAGTATTGGCCCCCTGCAATCCTGTCAGATAATCCTCAGTCTCTTCCAGAAAATGATTGCAATCACAGATGCTTTGATAATAATATCTTCATTTATTTTGCTTGCAATGAAAAAACACAAAAGAGAATAAAAAAAAAGTCAAATCATTGATCATTTTACACAAAACTCCATAAATGGTCCGGACAGAAGTATTGGCGCCCTCAGCCTGATACTTGGCAGCACAACCTATAGAGACAATACCGGGGAACCAGCAATGAGTCTCTTACAATCCTCGGCTGGGATTTTAGCTCGTTCCTCTTTGGCGCATTGCTGGCGGTCCCTGGAATGTGAAGGACCTTCTCCAAGCGGCCATTGTGGGATCTCTCCACAGGTGTCTATGGGATTCAGCTCTGGACTCATTGCTGCCACTTTACACGTCTCCAGAGCTTTATCTCACCACCATTTTCTAGGGATTTTTGAAGTTTGTTTTGGGTCATTGTCCTGCTGGGAGACCCCTGACCCCTGAGGGAGGGAGACCCCTGACCCCTGAGGGAGGGAGACCCCTGACCCCTGAGGGAGGGAGACCCCTGACCCCTGAGGGAGGGAGACCCCTGACCCCTGAGGGAGGGAGACCCCTGACCCCTGAGGGAGGGAGACCCCTGAGGGAGGGAGACCCCTGAGGGAGGGAGACCCCTGACCCCTGAGGGAGGGAGACCCCTGACCCCTGAGGGAGGGAGACCCCTGACCCCTGAGGGAGGGAGACCCCTGACCACTGAGGGAGGGAGACCCCTGACCCCTGAGGGAGGGAGACCCCTGACCCCTGAGGGAGGGAGACCCCTGACCACTGAGGGAGGGAGACCCCTGACCACTGAGGGAGGGAGACCCCTGACCACTGAGGGAGGGAGACCCAGCTTTGTCACACTAGGCCCCACATTATGCTGCACAAGGTGTTGGTGGTCTTCAGACATAATCACAGGGTCATCAGTCCAGTGCCAGAGGCAGCAAAGCCACCCTAAACCATCAGGGACCCTCCGCCATGTCTGACTGTAGGGACCGGGTTCTTTTCTTTGAAGGCCTCTTTTTTTCCTGTAAATTCTATGTCGATGCCTTTTCCCAAAAAGCTCTACATTAGTCTCATCTGACCAGAGAACATTCTTCAAAAAAGATTTGGGCTTTCTCAGGTAAGTTTTGGTAAACTCCAGCCTGGCTTTGTTATGTCTCTGGGTCAGAAGTGGGGTCTTCCTGGGTCTCCTACCATAGAGTCCCTTCTCATTCAGACGCCGACGGATAGTACGGGGTGACAGTGTTGTACCCTCGGACTGCAGGGCAGCTAGAATTTGTCGACTTTGTTAGTCGAGGTTCTTTAGCCGCCATCCGCACAATCTTTCAAAATCTCTCATCAATGTTTCTTTTCGGTCCCACAGTTAGCGGCAGTGCCCACATCTCGGGAGGTTAGTGGGCAGTGCCCACATCTCGGGAGGTTAGTGGGCAGTGCCCACATCTCGGGAGGTTAGTGGGCAGTGCCCACATCTCGGGAGGTTAGTGGGCAGTGCCCACATCTCGGGAGGTTAGTGGGCAGTGCCCACATCTCGGGAGGTTAGTGGGCAGTGCCCACATCTCGGGAGGTTAGTGGGCAGTGCCCACATCTCGGGAGGTTAGTGGGCAGTGCCCACATCTCGGGAGGTTAGTGGGCAGTGCCCACATCTCGGGAGGTTAGTGGGCAGTGCCCACATCTCGGGAGGTTAGTGGGCAGTGCCCACATCTCGGGAGGTTAGTGGGCAGTGCCCACATCTCGGGAGGTTAGTGGGCAGTGCCCACATCTCGGGAGGTTAGTGGGCAGTGCCCACATCTCGGGAGGTTAGTGGGCAGTGCCCACATCTCGGGAGGTTAGTGGGCAGTGCCCACATCTCGGGAGGTTAGTGGGCAGTGCCCACATCTCGGGAGGTTAGTGGGCAGTGCCCACATCTCGGGAGGTTAGTGGGCAGTGCCCACATCTCGGGAGGTTAGTGGGCAGTGCCCACATCTCGGGAGGTTAGTGGGCAGTGCCCACATCTCGGGAGGTTAGCCGCAGTGCCATGGGCTTTACACTTCTTGATGACACTGCGCACAGTAGACACAGGAACATTCAGCTCTTTGGAGATGGACGTGTAGCGGTGAGATTGCTCCTCAGCTCTTTGGAGATGGACGTGTAGCGGTGAGATTGCTCCTCAGTTCTTTGGAGATGGACGTGTAGTGGTGAGATTGCTCCTCAGCTCTTTGGAGATGGACGTGTAGCGGTGAGATTGCTCCTCAGCTCTTTGGAGATGGACGTGTAGCGGTGAGATTGCTCCTCAGCTCTTTGGAGATGGACGTGTAGCGGTGAGATTGCTCCTCAGCTCTTTGGAGATGGACGTGTAGCGGTGAGATTGCTCCTCAGCTCTTTGGAGATGGACGTGTAGCAGTGAGATTGCTCCTCAGCTCTTTGGAGATGGACGTGTAGCGGTGAGATTGCTCCTCAGCTCTTTGGAGATGGACGTGTAGCAGTGAGATTGCTCCTCAGCTCTTTGGAGATGGACGTGTAGCAGTGAGATTGCTCCTTAGCTCTTTGGAGATGGACGTGTAGCGGTGAGATTGCTCCTTAGCTCTTTGGAGATGGACGTGTAGCGGTGAGATTGCTCCTCAGCTCCTTGGAGATGGATGTGTAGCGGTGAGATTGCTCCTCAGCTCTTTGGAGATGGACGTGTAGCAGTGAGATTGCTCCTCAGCTCTTTGGCTTCTCTCTTCTCTCCATGTGGTCACACAAGGACAGAGGTGGCAGCGAGTGGGATTAGTTATTGCCACCACCTGGTATGTGCCGCAGGGAAGTAACAGCTGCCGGGGATTGCACACATTACAGAGGCAGCACAGGGGTTTTCTAGGGGTGCCAATACTTTTGTCCACCCCCTTTCTATGTTTGGTGTGGAATTATATCCAATTTGGCTTTTTGACAATTATTTTTATGGTTTTCCATTGAAGACAAATTAAATGCAGAGATTATTACCAAAGTATCTGTGATTGCAATCATTTTCTGGGAGACTGAGTATTATCTGACAGAATTGCAGGGGTGCCAATACTTTTGGCCAGCACTGTATGAGGACAGGCAATAAAGCAGCGTCTGCAAAATGGCAGCTTCAGGCAAAACAACTCCAGAGGACACGGCCAGCACACAGGTGGGGCCATCCCCCTAATCATCCACGGCCACACAGCATCCTACCTGCCCAGAATCTCCAGAAGTTCAGCAATTCCATTGTGATGTTCTGTCTCATATATAAACCTACAGAATAAGAAATCACAGGCAATGACCACACCCACCAACGGCCACACCCACCAACGGCCACACCCACCAACGGCCACACCCACCGCTGTTCCATCTATGAATTCTCACCTGTAGAAGATATTATTGATGTGCCGCCTCATGTACGCTCGCAGCCCCAGAAACTTCCCATAGATGCGATGCAGGATGGTCTTCAGGAAATCGCGCTCTCGGGGGTCTTCACTGTCGAACAGATCCAGGAGCTGAGGAGAGGACCCTACATGACAACCTGGAGGACCTCAGGGCACTGCACAAACATCCTAACCTGGAGGACCCCAGGGCACCGCACACACATCCTAACCTGAAGGAGCCCAGGGCACCGCACACACATCCTAACCTGGAGGACCCCAGGGCACCGCACAAACATCCTAACCTGGAGGACCCCAGGGCACCGCACACACATCCTAACCTGGAGGACCCCAAGGCACCGCACACACATCCTAACCTGGAGGACCCCAGGGCACCGCACAAACATCCTAACCTGGAGGACCCCAGGGCACCGCACAAACATCCTAACCTGGAGGACCCCAGGGCACCGCACAAACATCCTAACCTGGAGGAGCCCAGGGCACCGCACACACATCCTAACCTGGAGGACCCCAGGGCACCGCACAAACATCCTAACCTGGAGGACCCCAAGGCACCGCACACACATCCTAACCTAGAGGACCTCAGGGCACTGCACACACATCCTAACCTGGAGGAGCCCAGGGCACCGCACACACATCCTAACCTGGAGGACCCCAGGGAACCGCACACACATCCTAACCTGGAGGAGCCCAGGGCACCGCACACACATCCTAACCTGGAGGAGCCCAGGGCACCGCACACACATCCTAACCTGGAGGACCCCAGGGAACCGCACACACATCCTAACCTAGAGGACCCCAGGGAACCGCACACACATCCTAACCTGGAGGACCCCCGGAAACCGCACACACATCCTAACCTGGAGGAGCCCAGGGCACCGCACACACATCCTAACCTGGAGGAGCCCAGGGCACCGCACACACATCCTAACCTGGAGGACCCCAGGGAACCGCACACACATCCTAACCTAGAGGACCCCAGGGAACCGCACACACATCCTAACCTGGAGGACCCCAGGAAACCGCACACACATCCTAACCTAGAGGACCTCAGGGCACCGCACACACATCCTAACCTGGAGGAGCCCAGGGCACCGCACACACATCCTAACCTGGAGGACCTCAGGGCACCGCACACACATCCTAACCTGGAGGAGCCCAGGGCACCGCACACACATCCTAACCTGGAGGAGCCCAGGGCACCGCACACACATCCTAACCTGGAGGACCCCAGGGAACCGCACACACATCCTAACCTGGAGGACCCCAGGGCACCGCACACACATCCTAACCTGGAGGAGCCCAGGGCACCGCACACACATCCTAACCTGGAGGACCCCAGGGAACCGCACACACATCCTAACCTAGAGGACCCCAGGGCACCGCACACACATCCTAACCTGGAGGACCCCAAGGCACCGCACACACATCCTAACCTGGAGGACCCCAGGGAACCGCACACACATCCTAACCTAGAGGACCTCAGGGCACCGCACACACATCCTAACCTGGAGGACCCCAAGGCACCGCACACACATCCTAACCTAGAGGACCTCAGGGCACCGCACACACATCCTAACCTGGAGGAGCCCAGGGCACCGCACACACATCCTAACCTGGAGGACCCCAGAGAACCGCACACACATCCTAACCTAGAGGACCCCAGGGAACCGCACACACATCCTAACCTGGAGGACCCCAGGGAACCGCACACACATCCTAACCTAGAGGACCCCAGGGAACCGCACACACATCCTAACCTAGAGGACCCCAGGGCACCGCACACACATAATAACCTGGAGGACCTCAGGGCACCGCACACATCCTAACCTGGAGGACCTCAGGGCACCGCACACACATCCTAACCTGGAGGACCCCAGGGAACCGCACAAACATCCTAACCTAGAGGACCTCAGGGCACCGCACACACATCCTAACCTGGAGGAACCCAGGGAACCGCACACACATCCTAACCTGGAGGGGCCCAGGGCACCGCGCACACATCCTAACCTAGAGGACCCCAGGGCACCGCACACACATCCTAACCTAGAGGACCCCAGGGAACCGCACACACATCCTAATCTGGAGGACCCCAAGGCACCGCACAAACATCCTAACCTGGAGGAGCCCAGGGCACCGCACAAACAACCCAACCCGGAGGACCCCAGGGCACCGCACAAACATCCTAATCTGGACGACACAATGACCCATGTCAATCCTCTTACCGACAGTACAAACTTCTGGTCAATGTATTTCTTTGCAACATTGGGCTGAAAGTCGGGAGACTCCAGAAATCTAAGGAAAAACTCATAAACCAGCTGAGAAACAAGAGAAAATACAAAAGTAAGTACAAGTAAACACCATATCCAAGGGGCAGAGGTGATCCACCCCACACTGAAGACCCCACCATGGCCTAATAACCGCCATGTCATGTGACACCCCACCATTACCTGTAAATGGGGCCATGCAGCCTCCAGTGTGGGCTCATCCTCCTCTGGGTCAAACTCGGCCCCACTGGGATTGGAAGAGGGGGGAAGTGGCCGGAATAAATTGATTGAGAACTGGGAAGAGCAAAACATAAGTTACAGGAAGATCCAGTCTGCTGAAAGGCTATGTGCTGCTGGCCCCTCACTCACCATGTGCACGGCCTCCGGATAGATGCAGTCAGTCAGCACATCCCGGCTGTGGGTGATGTACTCCACCATCTCACTCAGCGCCGCTCTCTTCACCTCCTTGTATTTCAGATCACTCAGAGGATCAGACACAAAATCAAAGAGGACGCAGCATTGGCGAATCTTCTGGACAAACAGGGTCTCACGCTCTTCCCCGAGGGGACAATCTGAGAGGAAGGAGAGGAGGAATGGAGAGGTGAAAGGCTCAGAGTGTAAACCTGCGAACATAAGGCTGCTTATAGACATGATATAGACCGCCCCCGAGAAAACACAGCGGAGACCGCCCCCTGGAGACAAACACAGCGGGGACCGCCCCCGAGAACAACACAGCAGGGACCGCCACAAGCCCCCACCCCCCGAGAAAACACAGCTGGGACCGCCCCCGAGAACAACACAGCGGGGACCGCCCCCGAGAAAACACAGCGGGGACCGCCCCCGAGAACAACACAGCAGGGACCGCCACAAGCCCCCACCCCCACCCCCCGAGAAAACACAGCGGGGACCGCCCCCCCGAGAAAAACACAGCGGGGACCGCCACAACCCCACCCCCACCCCCCGAGAAAACACAGCGGGGACCGCCCCCTCAAGAAAACACAGCGGGGACCGCCCCCTCAAGAAAACACAGCGGGGACCGCCCCCTCAAGAAAACACAGCGGGGACCGCCCTCTCAAGAAAACACAGCGGGGACCGCCCCCTCAAGAAAACACAGCGGGGACAGCCCCTAAAGAAAACACAGCGGGGACCGCCCCCTCAAGAAAACACAGCGGGGACCGCCCCTAAAGAAAACACAGCGGGGACCACCCCCTCAAGAAAACACAGCGGGGACCGCCCCCTCAAGAAAACACAGCGGGGACCGCCCCCTCAAGAAAACACAGCGGGGACCGCCCCCTCAAGAAAACACAGCGGGGACCGCCCCCTCGAGACAAACACAGCGGGGACCGCCCCCTCGAGACAAACACAGCGGGGACCGCCCCCTCGAGACAAACACAGCGGGGACCGCCCCCTCGAGACAAACACAGCGGGGACCGCCCCCGAGAACAACACAGCGGGGACCGCCACAAGCCCCCACCCCCCGAAAAAACACAGCGGGGACCGCCCCCGAGAAAACACAGCGGGGACCGCCCCCTCGAGAAAAACACAGCGGGGATCGCCCCCCCCCCCCAGGAAAACACAGCGGGGACCGCCCCTGAGAAAACACAGCGGGGACCGCCCCCTCAAGAAAACACAGCGGGGACCGCCCCCTCAAGAAAACACAGCGGGGACCGCCCCCTCAAGAAAACACAGCGGGGACCGCCCCCTCAAGAAAACACAGCGGGGACCGCCCCCTCAAGAAAACACAGCGGGGACCGCCCCCTCAAGAAAACACAGCGGGGACCGCCCCCCTCAAGAAAACACAGCGGGGACCGCCCCCTCAAGAAAACACAGCGGGGACCGCCCCCTCAAGAAAACACAGCGGGGACCGCCCCCCTCAAGAAAACACAGCGGGGACCGCCCCCTCAAGAAAACACAGCGGGGACCGCCCCCTCAAGAAAACACAGCGGGGACCGCCCCCTCAAGAAAACACAGCAAGGACCGCCCCCTCAAGAAAACAGCGGGGACCGCCCCCTCGAGACAAACACAGCGGGGACCGCCCCCGAGAACAACACAGCGGGGACCGCCACAAGCCCCCACCCCCCGAGAAAACACAGCGGGGACCGCCCCCCGAAGAAAAACAGTGGGGACCGCCACAACCCCACCCCCGAGAAAACACAGCGGGGACCGGCCCCGAAAAAACACAGCGGGGACCGCCCCCGAGAAAACACAGCGGGGACCGCCCCCTCGAAAAAAACACAGCGGGGATCGCCCCCCCCCCCCCCCCAGGAAAACACAGCGGGGACCGCCCCTGAGAAAACACAGCGGGGACCGCCCCTGAGAAAACACAGCGGGGACCGCCCCTGAGAAAACACAGCGGGGACCGCCCCTGAGAAAACACAGCGGGGACCGCCCCTGAGAAAACACAGCGGGGACCGCCCCTGAGAAAACACAGCGGGGACCGCCCCTGAGAAAACACAGCGGGGACCGCCCCTGAGAAAACACAGCGGGGACCGCCCCTGAGAAAACACAGCGGGGACCGCCCCTGAGAAAACACAGCGGGGACCGCCCCTGAGAAAACACAGCGGGGACCGCCCCTGAGAAAACACAGCGGGGACCGCCCCTGAGAAAACACAGCGGGGACCGCTCCCGAGAAAACACAGCAGGGACCGCTCCCGAGAAAACACAGCGGAGACCGCTCCCGAGAAAACACAGCAGGGACCGCTCCCGAGAAAACACAGCAGGGACCGCTCCCGAGAAAACACAGCGGGGACCGCTCCAGAGAAAACACAGCGGGGACCGCTCCCGAGAAAACACAGCGGAGACCGCTCCCGAGAAAACACAGCGGGGACCGCTCCCGAGAAAACACAGCAGGGACCGCTCCCGAGAAAACACAGCGGGGACCGCTCCAGAGAAAACACAGCGGGGACCGCAAAACTATGGTGTGGACGGTGCTGAGAAAGATACACTCTGTACAGATACATGGCACCTTTCTGTTCAGGAAAAAGCAGCCCCTCCCTCACTATCACTGCTGGACGTTACAGTGATGTTTCTAGAAGGGAGGAGTAAGGGCACTTTTACACAGAAAGATTATCTGACAGATTATCAGCCAAAGATTTGAAGCCAAAGCCAGGAATGGATTTAAAAAGAGGAGAAATCTCAGGCTTTCCTTTATGACCTGATCTCTGATTATAGTCTGTTCCAGGTTTTGGCTTCAAATCTTTGGCCGATAATATGTCAGATAATCTTTCTGTGTAAAAGGTCTCTAAGAGGAAATAGTTCCATATTTACACCATCTGTGACAAGAAATCAGTGTAGTAGGAGTGACTAAGGGAGGGAGACCTCTCCACACAGGTAACCCATTCATACCCTGAGGGTAATGACTATTAGGGACCTCTCCACACAGGTAACCCATTCATCCTGAGGGTAATGACTATTAGGGACCTCTCCACACAGGTAACCCATTCATCCTGAGGGTAATGACTATTAGGGACCTCTCCACACAGGTAACCCATTGATCCTGAGGGTAATGACTATTAGAGACCTCTCCACACAGGTAACCCATTGATCCTGAGGGTAATGACTATTAGAGACCTCAGGGCCGGCCTTAGGGTAGATGGCGCCCTGTGCGAAACTTTCTTTTGGCGCCCCCCCCGCCCCTGTTGATACCCCCTAATGGTGACATAGACTAAATCTCACAGCCTCCCATCCCTCCAGACAACCCCCCACAACAAAACCACAAACGGGACAGAAGGCTGTAGTATTTAGATACAATATACTAAATCGTACTACAACAAGCTCCACCCCTAAACCCCAGCCCCCCCAAACCCCCCCGGCCCCCGATAGAAGTACCATCTATGTATGTATCTACCAATCATCTACCCCCCCCTGTTATATATGTGACCTTTTAATCACTTTTTGAATTTTTCTCTGAGATGTGACTTCACTAAAAAACAGCAAATTTGGACTTGGCCTATTTGGCGATTACACTGTTTACCGTGCAGGCAGCAGTAGTTATACACTGTTTAGCTGTTGGGGTATGCTGGGGGCAGTAGTTATGCACTGTTTAGCTGTTGGGGTATGCTGGGGGTAGTAGTTATGCACTGTTTAGCTGTTGGGTATGCTGGGGGTAGTAGTTATACACTGTTTAGCTGTTGGGGTATGCTGGGGGTAGTAGTTATGCACTGTTTAGCTGTTGGGGTATGCTGGGGGCAGTAGTTATGCACTGTTTAGCTGTTGGGGTATGCTGGGGCAGTAGTTATGCACTGTTTAGCTGTTGGGGTATGCTGGGGGCAGTAGTTATGCACTGTTTAGCTGTTGGGTATGCTGGGGGCAGTAGTTATGCACTGTTTAGCTGTTGGGGTATGCTGGGGGCAGTAGTTATGCACTGTTTAGCTGTTGGGTATGCTGGGGCAGTAGTTATACACTGTTTAGCTATTGGGGTATGCTGGGGCAGTAGTTATGCACTGTTTAGCTGTTGGGGTATGCTGGGGGCAGTAGTTATACACTGTTTAGCTATTGGGGTATGCTGGGGCAGTAGTTATGCACTGTTTAGCTGTTGGGGTATGCTGGGGGCAGTAGTTATACACTGTTTAGCTATTGGGGTATGCTGGGGCAGTAGTTATGCACTGTTTAGCTGTTGGGGTATGCTGGGGCAGTAGTTATACACTGTTTAGCTATTGGGGTATGCTGGGGCAGTAGTTATGCACTGTTTAGCTGTTGGGGTATGCTGGGGGCAGTAGTTATACACTGTTTAGCTGTTGGGGTATGCTGGGGGCAGTAGTTATGCACTGTTTAGCTGTTGGGGTATGCTGGGGGCAGTAGTTATGCACAGTTTAGCTGTTGGGGTATGCTGGGGGCAGTAGTTATGCACTGTTTAGCTGTTGGGGTATGCTGGGGGCAGTAGTTATGCACTGTTTAGCTGTATGGTATGCTGGGGGCAGTAGTTATACACTGTTTAGCTGTTGGGGTATGCTGGGGGCAGTAGTTATGCACTGTTTAGCTGTTGGGGTATGCTGGGGCAGTAGTTATACACTGTTTAGCTGTTGGGGTATGCTGGGGGCAGTAGTTATACACTGTTTAGCTGTTGGGGTATGCTGGGGGCAGTAGTTATGCACTGTTTAGCTGTTGGGGTATGCTGGGGGCAGTAGTTATGCACTGTTTAGCTGTTGGGGTATGCTGGGGGCAGTAGTTATGCACTGTTTAGCTGTTGGGGTATGCTGGGGGTAGTAGTTATACACTGTTTAGCTGTTGGGGTATGCTGGGGGCAGTAGTTATACACTGTTTAGCTGTTGGGGTATGCTGGGGGCAGTAGTTATGCACTGTTTAGCTGTTGGGGTATGCTGGGGGTAGTAGTTATACACTGTTTAGCTGTTGGGGTATGCTGGGGCAGTAGTTATGCACTGTTTAGCTGTATGGTATGCTGGGGGCAGTAGTTATACACTGTTTAGCTGTTGGGGTATGTTGGGGGTAGTAGTTATGCACTGTAGCTGTTGGGGTATGCTGGGGGTAGTAGTTATACACTGTTTAGCTGTTGGGGTATGCTGGGGGCAGTAGTTATGCACTGTTTAGCTGTATGGTATGCTGGGGGCAGTAGTTATACACTGTTTAGCTGTTGGGGTATGCTGGGGGCAGTAGTTATGCACTGTTTAGCTGTTGGGGTATGCTGGGGGCAGTAGTTATGCACTGTTTAGCTGTTGGGGTATGCTGGGGGCAGTAGTTATGCACTGTTTAGCTGTTGGGTATGCTGGGGGCAGTAGTTATACACTGTTTAGCTGTTGGGGTATGCTGGGGGCAGTAGTTATGCACTGTTTAGCTGTTGGGGTATGCTGGGGGCAGTAGTTATGCACTGTTTAGCTGTATGGTATGCTGGGGGCAGTAGTTATGCACTGTTTAGCTGTTGGGGTATGCTGGGGGCAGTAGTTATGCACTGTTTAGCTGTTGGGGTATGTTGGGGGTAGTAGTTATGCACTGTTTAGCTGTATGGTATGCTGGGGGCAGTAGTTATGTACTGTTTAGCTGTTGGGTATGCTGGGGGCAGTAGTTATGTACTGTTTAGCTGTTGGGGTATGCTGGGGGCAGTAGTTATGCACTGTTTAGCTGTTGGGTATGCTGGGGGCAGTAGTTATACACTGTTTAGCTGTTGGGTATGCTGGGGGCAGTAGTTATGTACTGTTTAGCTGTTGGGGTATGCTGGGGGCAGTAGTTATGCACTGTTTAGCTGTTGGGGTATGTTGGGGGTAGTAGTTATGCACTGTTTAGCTGTTGGGTATGCTGGGGGCAGTAGTTATGCACTGTTTAGCTGTTGGGGTATGCTGGGGGTAGTAGTTATGCAGTGTTTAGCTGTTGGGGTATGCTGGGGGCAGTAGTTATACACTGTTTAGCTGTTGGGTATGCTGGGGGTAGTAGTTATGCACTGTTTAGCTGTTGGGGTATGCTGGGGGCAGTAGTTATACACTGTTTAGCTGTTGGGTATGCTGGGGGCAGTAGTTATGCACTGTTTAGCTGTATGGTATGCTGGGGGCAGTAGTTATGCACTGTTTAGCTGTATGGTATGCTGGGGGCAGTAGTTATACACTGTTTAGCTGTTGGGTATGCTGGGGGTAGTAGTTATGCACTGTTTAGCTGTTGGGGTATGCTGGGGGCAGTAGTTATGCACTGTTTAGCTGTTGGGGTATGCTGGGGGCAGTAGTTATGTACTGTTTAGCTGTATGGTATGCTGGGGGCAGTAGTTATGCACTGTTTAGCTGTTGGGGTATGCTGGGGCAGTAGTTATACACTGTTTAGCTGTTGGGTATGCTGGGGGTAGTAGTTATGCACTGTTTAGCTGTTGGGGTATGCTGGGGCAGTAGTTATACACTGTTTAGCTGTTGGGTATGCTGGGGCAGTAGTTATACACTGTTTAGCTGTTGGGTATGCTGGGGGTAGTAGTTATGCACTGTTTAGCTGTTGGGGTATGCTGGGGGCAGTAGTTATGCACTGTTTAGCTGTTGGGTATGCTGGGGGCAGTAGTTATACACTGTTTAGCTGTTGGGTATGCTGGGGGCAGTAGTTATGCACTGTTTAGCTGTATGGTATGCTGGGGGCAGTAGTTATACACTGTTTAGCTGTTGGGTATGCTGGGGGCAGTAGTTATGTACTGTTTAGCTGTTGGGGTATGCTGGGGGCAGTAGTTATGCACTGTTTAGCTGTATGGTATGCTGGGGGCAGTAGTTATACACTGTTAAGCTGTTGGGGTATGTTGGGGGTAGTAGTTATGCACTGTAGCTGTTGGGGTATGCTGGGGGTAGTAGTTATACACTGTTTAGCTGTTGGGGTATGCTGGGGGCAGTAGTTATGCACTGTTTAGCTGTATGGTATGCTGGGGGCAGTAGTTATACACTGTTTAGCTGTTGGGTATGCTGGGGGCAGTAGTTATGCACTGTTTAGCTGTTGGGGTATGCTGGGGGCAGTAGTTATGCACTGTTTAGCTGTTGGGTATGCTGGGGGCAGTAGTTATGTACTCTTTAGCTGTTGGGGTATGCTGGGGCAGTAGTTATACACTGTTTAGCTGTTGGGGTATGCTGGGGGCAGTAGTTATGCACTGTTTAGCTGTTGGGGTATGCTGGGGGCAGTAGTTATGCACTGTTTAGCTGTATGGTATGCTGGGGGCAGTAGTTATGTACTGTTTAGCTGTTGGGGTATGCTGGGGGCAGTAGTTATACACTGTTTAGCTGTTGGGGTATGTTGGGGGTAGTAGTTATGCACTGTAGCTGTTGGGGTATGCTGGGGGTAGTAGTTATACACTGTTTAGCTGTTGGGGTATGCTGGGGGCAGTAGTTATGCACTGTTTAGCTGTATGGTATGCTGGGGGCAGTAGTTATACACTGTTTAGCTGTTGGGGTATGTTGGGGGTAGTAGTTATGCACTGTAGCTGTTGGGGTATGCTGGGGGTAGTAGTTATACACTGTTTAGCTGTTGGGGTATGCTGGGGGCAGTAGTTATGCACTGTTTAGCTGTATGGTATGCTGGGGGCAGTAGTTATACACTGTTTAGCTGTTGGGGTATGCTGGGGGCAGTAGTTATGCACTGTTTAGCTGTTGGGGTATGCTGGGGGCAGTAGTTATGCACTGTTTAGCTGTTGGGGTATGCTGGGGGCAGTAGTTATGCACTGTTTAGCTGTTGGGGTATGCTGGGGGCAGTAGTTATACACTGTTTAGCTGTTGGGGTATGCTGGGGGCAGTAGTTATGCACTGTTTAGCTGTTGGGGTATGCTGGGGGCAGTAGTTATGCACTGTTTAGCTGTTGGGGTATGCTGGGGGTAGTAGTTATACACTGTTTAGCTGTTGGGGTATGCTGGGGGCAGTAGTTATGTACTGTTTAGCTGTATGGTATGCTGGGGGCAGTAGTTATGTACTGTTTAGCTGTTGGGGTATGCTGGGGGCAGTAGTTATGCACTGTTTAGCTGTTGGGGTATGTTGGGGGTAGTAGTTATGCACTGTTTAGCTGTATGGTATGCTGGGGGCAGTAGTTATGTACTGTTTAGCTGTTGGGTATGCTGGGGGCAGTAGTTATGTACTGTTTAGCTGTTGGGGTATGCTGGGGGCAGTAGTTATGCACTGTTTAGCTGTTGGGGTATGCTGGGGGCAGTAGTTATGCACTGTTTAGCTGTATGGTATGCTGGGGGCAGTAGTTATGCACTGTTTAGCTGTTGGGTATGCTGGGGGTAGTAGTTATACACTGTTTAGCTGTTGGGGTATGCTGGGGGCAGTAGTTATACACTGTTTAGCTGTTGGGTATGCTGGGGGCAGTAGTTATGCACTGTTTAGCTGTTGGGGTATGCTGGAGGCAGTAGTTATGCACTGTTTAGCTGTATGGTATGCTGGGGGCAGTAGTTATGTACTGTTTAGCTGTTGGGGTATGCTGGGGGCAGTAGTTATGCACTGTTTAGCTGTTGGGGTATGCTGGGGGCAGTAGTTATACACTGTTTAGCTGTTGGGGTATGCTGGGGCAGTAGTTATACACTGTTTAGCTGTTGGGGTATGCTGGGGGCAGTAGTTATACACTGTTTAGCTGTTGGGGTATGCTGGGGGTAGTAGTTATACACTGTTTAGCTGTTGGGGTATGCTGGGGGCAGTAGTTATACACTGTTTAGCTGTTGGGGTATGCTGGGGCAGTAGTTATGCACTGTTTAGCTGTTGGGGTATGCTGGGGGTAGTAGTTATACACTGTTTAGCTGGTGGGGTATGCTGGGGGTAGTAGTTATACACTGTTTAGCTGTTGGGTATGCTGGGGGCAGTAGTTATGCACTGTTTAGCTGTTGGGGTATGCTGGGGCAGTAGTTATACACTGTTTAGCTGTTGGGTATGCTGGGGGCAGTAGTTATGCACTGTTTAGCTGTTGGGGTATGCTGGGGGCAGTAGTTATGCAGTGTTTAGCTGTTGGGGTATGCTGGGGGCAGTAGTTATGCACTGTTTAGCTGTTGGGGTATGCTGGGGGCAGTAGTTATGCAGTGTTTAGCTGTTGGGGTATGCTGGGGGCAGTAGTTATGCAGTGTTTAGCTGTTGGGGTATGCTGGGGGGCAGTAGTTATGCACTGTTTAGCTGTTGGGTATGCTGGGGGCAGTAGTTATGTACTGTTTCAGCTGATATATAGATAGAGATAGAAAGATAGAAGGGAAAGAGGTAGAGAGACAGAGGAGAGAGAATCATCAGACTTACAGCAGGGGCCCAGGATCCTGGAGGCTGCAGCATTGCTGATGAGGAGGAGGGAGGACGCACATGGCCGGGCAGAGGTCACAGGTCAGCACACTGATGGGACCTGAGCACACTGCAGGCTGCAATGTGGCAAGAAAAAAGTCAGCATCCCACCCGTGGTGTGTACCGGGGGCGGGGCTTGTCGGTGGGGGCGGAGCTTACCGGGATCAACCCGGAACATTACTTTGCCAGGTTCCTAGCCGGTCTATCTTCTGGAGCGCCCAAACCAACTACTATGTAAGGAGGGCAGGCGGCCAGCTAGGGGGGCGCTCTGGCAGACAGACAGAACGTCTGTCTGCCAGACCAGTTAAGTGTGCAGCTGACTGTCTGCCAGAGCGCCCCCCCAACTGGCCAGGAGTGATGCGCCCTGTGCAACTGCACAGCTCGCACACCCCAAAGGCCGGCCCTGAGAGACCTCTCCACACAGGTAACCCATTCATCCCGAGGGTAATGACTATTCGGGACCTCTCCACACAGGTAACCCATTCATCCCGAGGGTAATGACTATTAGGGACCTCTCCACACAGGTAACCCATTCATCCCGAGGGTAATGACTATTAGGGACCTCTCCACACAGGTAACCCATTAATCCCGAGGGTAATGACTATTAGGGACCTCTCCACACGGGTAACCCATTCATCCTGAGGGTAATGACAATTAGGGACCTCTCCACACAGGTAACCCATTCATCCTGAGGGTAATGACTATTAGGGACCTCTCCACACGGGTAACCCATTCATCCTGAGGGTAATGACAATTAGGGACCTCTCCACACAGGTAACCCATTCATCCCGAGGGTAATGACTATTAGGGACCTCTCCACACAGGTAACCCATTCATCCTGAGGGTAATGACAATTAGGGACCTCTCCACACAGGTAACCCATTCATCCCGAGGGTAATGACTATTAGGGACCTCTCCACACAGGTAACCCATTCATCCCCAGAGGGTAATGACCATTAGGGACCTCTCCACACAGGTAACCCATTCATCCCCAGAGGGTAATGACTATTAGGGACCTCTCCACACAGGTAACCCATTCATCCCCAGAGGGTAATGACTATTAGGGACCTCTCCACACAGGTAACCCATTCATCCTGAGGGTAATGACTATTAGGGACCTCTCCACACAGGTAACCCATTCATCCCCCGAAGGTAATGACTATTAGGGACCTCTCCACACGGGTAACCCATTCATCCCCAGAGGGTAATGACTATTAGGGACCTCTCCACACAGGTAACCCATTCATCCCCAGAGGGTAATGACTATTAGGGACCTCTCCACACAGGTAACCCATTCATCCCCAGAGGGTAATGACTATTAGGGACCTCTCCACACGGGTAACCCATTCATCCCCAGAGGGTAATGACTATTAGGGACCTCTCCACACAGGTAACCCATTCATCCCCAGAGGGTAATGACTATTAGGGACCTCTCCACACGGGTAACCCATTCATCCTGAGGTTAATGACTATTAGGGACCTCTCCACACAGGTAACCCATTCATATCCTGAGGGTAATGACTATTAGGGACCTCTCCACACAGGTAACCCATTCATCCCCCGAGGGTAATGACTATTAGGGACCTCTCCACACAGGTAACCCATTCATCCCCAGAGGGTAATGACTATTAGGGACCTCTCCACACAGGTAACCCATTCATACCCCGAGGGTAATGACTATTAGGGACCTCTCCACACAGGTAACCCATTCATCCCCAGAGGGTAATGACTATTAGGGACCTCTCCACACAGGTAATCCATTCATCCTGAGGGTAATGACTATTAGGGACCTCTCCACACAGGTAACCCATTCATACCCTGAGGGTAATGACTATTAGGGACCTCTCCACACGGGTAACCCATTCATCCTGAGGGTAATGACTATTAGGGACCTCTCCACACGGGTAACCCATTCATCCTGAGGGTAATGACTATTAGGGACCTCTCCACACAGGTAACCCATTCATCCCCAGAGGGTAATGACTATTAGGGACCTCTCCACACAGGTAACCCATTCATCCCGAGGGTAATGACTATTAGGGACCTCTCCACACAGGTAACCCATTCATCCCGAGGGTAATGACTATTAGGGACCTCTCCACACAGGTAACCCATTCATCCCCAGAGGGTAATGACTATTAGGGACCTCTCCACACAGGTAACCCATTCATCCTGAGGGTAATGACTATTAGGGACCTCTCCACACGGGTAACCCATTCATCCTGAGGGTAATGACTATTAGGGACCTCTCCACACGGGTAACCCATTCATCCCGAGGGTAATGACTATTAGGGACCTCTCCACACAGGTAACCCATTCATCCTGAGGTTAATGACTATTAGGGACCTCTCCACACAGGTAACCCATTCATCCCCAGAGGGTAATGACTATTAGGGACCTCTCCACACAGGTAACCCATTCATCCTGAGGTTAATGACTATTAGGGACCTCTCCACACGGGTAACCCATTCATCCTGAGGTTAATGACTATTAGGGACCTCTCCACACAGGTAACCCATTCATCCTGAGGTTAATGACTATTAGGGACCTCTCCACACAGGTAACCCATTCATCCTGAGGTTAATGACTATTAGGGACCTCTCCACACGGGTAACCCATTCATCCTGAGGTTAATGACTATTAGGGACCTCTCCACACGGGTAACCCATTCATCCTGAGGTTAATGACTATTAGGGACCTCTCCACACGGGTAACCCATTCATCCTGAGGTTAATGACTATTAGGGACCTCTCCACACAGGTAACCCATTCACCTCGAGGGTAATGACAATTAGGGACCTCTCCATCTTTTTCAGCACTGCTAGGTCAGAAGTATTCGTCACGGTTTCACCTGCTCCCTCCTCATCTCCTCGTGCCTGATTTAACAATGCACGTCCACCATCTCGGGCAACCCCGCCATCATATCAATGACCAGGTGCAGCCGGGTGAATAGGGTTTACACCAGAGACGTCCCCCTAACTTCTGCACGGACCCTCACACTGGAGAAGTGTTTACCCTTTAAGTGTTTATCATCTCTGGCTGAAGAGCACCACAAGTACCAGCCAGCCCAGAGGTTGTATCATTATTCTGTCAACTCAGCTGGTGAGGTCACACATACCATGGTGCAGTGCTACACAATATCCACTCATTACTCACAGTTGTGTAGTTAGTGGCAGGACTTATACTGCAGCTGTGCAGAGATGGTGTTGGCTGCCAGAATAAGCTCCTCCCCTGTGCTGCCTGTGGCCAGGAGCCAATCACATGACAGGCAGAGAAGTGAGGATATAAGCGTTACCTGTAGAGGACTGTGCCCTGTGCAGTTACCTGTAGAGGACTGTGCTCTGTGTGCTGTGCAGTTACCTGTAGAGGACTGTGCCCTGTGTGCTGTGCAGTTACCTGTAGAGGACTGTGCACTGTGTGCTGTGCAGTTACCTGTAGAGGACTGTGCCCTGTGTGCTGTGCAGTTACCTGTAGAGGACTGTGCTCTGTGTGCTGTGCAGTTACCTGTAGAGGACTGTACCCTGTGGTCTTTGCAGTTACCTGTAGAGGACTGTACCCTGTGCAGTTACCTGTAGAGGACTGTACCCTGTGGGCTGTGCAGTTACCTGTAGAGGACTGTGCTCTGTGTGCTGTGCAGTTACCTGTAGAGGACTGTGCTCTGTGTGCTGTGCAGTTACCTGTAGAGGACTGTACCCTGTGCAGTTACCTGTAGAGGACTGTGCTCTGTGGGCTGTACAGTTACCTGTAGAGGACTGTGCTCTGTGTGCTGTGCAGTTACCTGTAGAGGACTGTGCTCTGTGTGCTGTGCAGTTACCTGTAGAGGACTGTACCCTGTGCAGTTACCTGTAGAGGACTGTGCCCTGTGTGCTGTGCAGTTACCTGTAGAGGACTGTACCCGGTGGGCTGTGCAGTTACCTGTAGAGGACTGTGCCCTGTGGGCTGTGCAGTTACCTGTAGAGGACTGTGCTCTGTGTGCTGTGCAGTTACCTGTAGAGGACTGTACCCTGTGGGCTGTGCAGTTACCTGTAGAGGACTGTACCCTGTGGGCTGTGCAGTTACCTGTAGAGGACTGTACCCTGTGGGCTGTGCAGTTACCTGTAGAGGACTGTACCCTGTGGGCTGTGCAGTTACCTGTAGAGGACTGTACCCTGTGTGCTGTGCAGTTACCTGTAGAGGACTGTGCTCTGTGGGCTGTGCAGTTACCTGTAGAGGACTGTGCCCTGTGGGCTGTGCAGTTACCTGTAGAGGACTGTGCTCTGTGGGCTGTGCAGTTACCTGTAGAGGACTGTGCCCTGTGGGCTGTGCAGTTACCTGTAGAGGACTGTGCTCTGTGTGCTGTGCAGTTACCTGTAGAGGACTGTGCTCTGTGTGCAGTTACCTGTAGAGGACTGTGCCCTGTGGGCTGTGAAGTTACCTGTAGAGGACTGTACCCTGTGGGCTGTGCAGTTACCTGTAGAGGACTGTGCCCTGTGGGCTGTGCAGTTACCTGTAGAGGACTGTGCAGTTACCTGTAGAGGACTGTACCCTGTGTGCTGTGCAGTTACCTGTAGAGGACTGTGCAGTTACCTGTAGAGGACTGTACCCTGTGTGCTGTGCAGTTACCTGTAGAGGACTGTACCCTGTGTGCTGTGCAGTTACCTGTAGAGGACTGTACCCTGTGGGCTGTGCAGTTACCTGTAGAGGACTGTACCCTGTGTGCTGTACAGTTACCTGTAGAGGACTGTACCCTGTGTGCTGTACAGTTACCTGTAGAGGACTGTACCCTGTGTGCTGTACAGTTACCTGTAGAGGACTGTACCCTGTGTGCTGTGCAGTTACCTGTAGAGGACTGTGCCCTGTGTGCTGTGCAGTTACCTGTAGAGGACTGTGCTCTGTGGGCTGTACAGTTACCTGTAGAGGACTGTACCCTGTGGGCTGTGCAGTTACCTGTAGAGGACTGTACCCTGTGTGCTGTGCAGTTACCTGTAGAGGACTGTACCCTGTGGGCTGTGCAGTTACCTGTAGAGGACTGTGCCCTGTGTGCTGTGCAGTTACCTGTAGAGGACTGTACCCTGTGGGCTGTGCAGTTACCTGTAGAGGACTGTGCTCTGTGTGCTGTGCAGTTACCTGTAGAGGACTGTACCCTGTGTGCTGTGCAGTTACCTGTAGAGGACTGTGCTCTGTGTGCTGTGCAGTTACCTGTAGAGGACTGTGCTCTGTGTGCTGTGCAGTTACCTGTAGAGGACTGTGCTCTGTGTGCTGTGCAGTTACCTGTAGAGGACTGTGCCCTGTGGGCTGTGCAGTTACCTGTAGAGGACTGTGCAGTTACCTGTAGAGGACTGTACCCTGTGTGCTGTACAGTTACCTGTAGAGGACTGTACCCTGTGTGCTGTACAGTTACCTGTAGAGGACTGTACCCTGTGTGCTGTGCAGTTACCTGTAGAGGACTGTACCCTGTGTGCTGTGCAGTTACCTGTAGAGGACTGTGCTCTGTGTGCTGTGCAGTTACCTGTAGAGGACTGTGCTCTGTGTGCTGTGCAGTTACCTGTAGAGGACTGTGCAGTTGTCTATCTGTAGAGGACTGGGAGGGGGGGGGTATGACATCATCAGCACCGCTTAGCCCTGTTCTCACCTTTCAGTGGCGGGAGCTTGTGGAGTTCTCTGTTCTTGCTGAGGCTGAATCTGGAGGAGCTCTGCCGCCGCTCCCGCTTCACCACCTGTCCGCCACCACCATACTGGATCTTATTGAGCTGAGTAGGAGGAGGAGCGCTGGGACTGGGGCGCTTATTAACCCCTTGCTGAGCCTGAGGACAACAAAGACTCCAACGTATATTACCACCAACCACTGCGTATAGCACATTACACCTAACACCCCCCCCCCCATACTATATACGCAGACCCCCAACCATACAGTGCCCCCCCACTCCATATATAGAGATCCCAACCATACACCCCTATACTGTACCCCCTACTATATACAGAGACCCCCAACCTGCTGCGGACCATACACCCCCATACTGTACCCCCTACTATATACAGAGACCCCCAACCTGCTGCGGACCATACACCCCCTATTATATACAGAGACCCCCAACCTGCTGCGGACCATACACCTCCATACTGTACCCCCCCCCTATATACAGAGACCCCCAACCTGCTGCTGACCATACACCTCCATACTGTACCCCCCCCATATACAGAGATCAGATAAAGAGACCCCCAACCTGCTGCTGACCATACACCTCCATACTATACCCCCCGTATATACAGAGACCCCCAACCTGCTGAGGACCATACACCTCCATACTGTACCCCCCCATATACAGAGACCCCCAACCTGCTGCGGACCATACACCCCCATACTGTACCCCCTACTATATACAGAGACCCCCAACCTGCTACTGACCATACACCCCCATACTGTACCCCCCCTATATACAGAGACCCCCAACCTGCTGCTGACCATACACCTCCATACTGTACCCCCTACTATATACAGAGACCCCTAACCTGCTGCGGACCACACACCTCCATACTGTACCCCTCTATATACAGAGACCCCCCAACCTGCTGCGGACCACACACCTCCATACTGTACCCCTCTATATACAGAGACCCCCAACCTGCTGCGGACCACACACCTCCATACTGTACCCCTCTATATACAGAGACCCCCCAACCTGCTGCGGACCATACACCACCATACTGTACCCCCTACTATATACAGAGACCCCCAACCTGCTGCTGACCATACACCCCCATACTGTAACCCCCCTATATACAGAGACCCCCAACCTGCTGCTGACCATACACCTCTCTACTGTACCCCCCCCTCCCCCTATATACAGAGACCCCCAACCTGCTGCTGACCATACACCTCTCTACTGTACCCCCCCCTCCCCCTATATACAGAGACCCCCAACCTGCTGCTGACCATACACCTCTCTACTGTACCCCCCCCCCCCTCCCCCTATATACAGAGACCCCCAACCTGCTGCTGACCATACACCCCCATACTGTACCCCCCCCCCTCCCCCTATATACAGAGACCTCCATTACCCTCCTGGCAGTGATCTCACCTCCTCAGTGTTGCTTCCTCCATCTTTCCCGTTGTTCTTCTGGGCTCCTCTCCCTCCACCAACCTTCACTGGATCCTGAAGACAAAAATCACAGAACTCTATGGCTGCGTTCACACTACAGAACCCAGGCGGGTAACCCTGGCGCACATATCTGCCCCTGCCATGTACTCCATTTTATGGTGGGCCGATTCTCTTCAGGGCCGACGGCAGAATCTGAGGTGGGTTATCTGCCCAGGGTCCGTAATGTGAACCCTAAATGTCTCTCTCTCACTGTCAGTGTGGAGCCGTCTCTCTCTCACTGTCAGTGTGGAGCCGTCTCTCTCTCACTGTCAGTGTGGAGCCGTCTCTCTCTCTCTGTCAGTGTGGAGCCGTCTCTCTCTCTCTGTCAGTGTGGAGCCGTCTCTCTCTCTCTGTCAGTGTGGAGCCGTCTCTCTCTCTCTGTCAGTGTGGAGGCCGTCTCTCTCTCCTCTGTCAGTGTGGAGCCGTCTCTCTCTCTCTGTCAGTGTGGAGCCGTCTCTCTCTCTCTCTGTCAGTGTGGAGCCGTCTCTCTCTCTCTCTGTCAGTGTGGAGCCGTCTCTCTCTCTCTCTGTCAGTGTGGAGCCGTCTCTCTCTCTCTCTCTGTCAGTGTGGAGCCGTCTCTCTCTCTCTCTGTCAGTGTGGAGCCGTCTCTTTCTCTCTCTGTCAGTGTGGAGCCGTCTCTCTCTCTCTCTGTCAGTGTGGAGCCGTCTCTCTCTCTCTCTGTCAGTGTGGAGCCGTCTCTCTCTCTCTCTGTCAGTGTGGAGCCGTCTCTCTCTCTCTCTGTCAGTGTGGAGCCGTCTCTCTCTCTCTCTGTCAGTGTGGAGCCGTCTCTCTCTCTCTCTGTCAGTGTGGAGCCGTCTCTCTCTCTCTCTGTCAGTGTGGAGCCGTCTCTCTCTCTCTCTGTCAGTGTGGAGCCGTCTCTCTCTCTCTGTCAGTGTGGAGCCGTCTCTCTCTCTCTGTCAGTGTGGAGCCGTCTCTCTCTCTGTCAGTGTGGAGCCGTCTCTCTCTCTCTCTGTCAGTGTGGAGCCGTCTCTCTCTCTCTCTGTCAGTGTGGAGCCGTCTCTCTCTCTCTCTGTCAGTGTGGAGCCGTCTCTCTCTCTCTGTCAGTGTGGAGCCGTCTCTCTCTCTCTGTCAGTGTGGAGCCGTCTCTCTCTCTCTCTCTCTGTCAGTGTGGAGCCGTCTACTCTCTCTCTCTCACTGTCAGTGTGGAGACGTCTCTCTCTCTCTCCTCTGTCAGTGTGGAGCCGTCTCTCTCTCTCTCATGTCAGTGTGGAGCCGTCTCTCTCTCTCTCTCTGTCAGTGTGGAGCCGTCTCTCTCTCTCCTCTCTCACTGTCAGTGTGGAGCCGTCTCTCTCTCTCTCTCCTGTCAGTGTGGAGCCGTCTCTCTCTCTCTATCTGTCAGTGTGGAGCCGTCTCTCTCTCTCTCTCTGGTCAGTGTGGAGCCGTCTCTCTCTCTCTCCTCTGTCAGTGTGGAGCCGTCTCTCTCTCTCTCTCTCTGTCAGTGTGGAGCGTCTCTCTCTCTCTCTCTGTCAGTGTGGAGCCGTCTCTCTCTCTCTCTCTCTGTCAGTGTGGAGCGTCTCTCTCTCTCTCTGTCAGTGTGGAGCCGTTCTCTCTCTCTCTCTCTTCTGTTCAGTGTGTGGAGCCGTCTCTCTCTCTCTCTGTCAGTGTGGAGCCGTCTCTCTCTCTCTCTCTGTCAGTGTGGAGCCGTCTCTCTCTCTCTCTGTCAGTGTGGAGCCGTCTCTCTCTCTCTCTCTGTCAGTGTGGAGCCGTCTCTCTCTCTCTCTGTCAGTGTGGAGCCGTCTCTCTCTCTCTCTGTCAGTGTGGAGCCGTCTCTCTCTCTCTCTCTGTCAGTGTGGAGCCGTCTCTCTCTCTCTCTCAGTGTGGAGCAGTCTCTCTCTCTCTCTCAGTGTGGAGCAGTCTCTCTCTCTCTCTCAGTGTGGAGCAGTCTCTCTCTCTCTCAGTGTGGAGCAGTCTCTCTCTCTCTCTCTGTCAGTGTGGAGCAGTCTCTCTCTCTCTCTCTCTCTGTCAGTGTGGAGCAGTCTCTCTCTCTGTCAGTGTGGAGCAGTCTCTCTCTCTCTCTCTCTCTCTGTCAGTGTGGAGCCGTCTCTCACTCTCTCTCTCTCACTGTCAGTGTGGAGCCGTCTCTCTCTCTCTCTCTCTCTGTCAGTGTGGAGCCGTCTCTCTCTCTCACTGTCAGTGTGGAGCCGTCTCTCTCTCTCTCTGTCAGTGTGGAGCCGTCTCTCTCTCTCTCTCTCTCTCACTGTCAGTGTGGAGCCGTCTCTCTCTCTCTCTCACTGTCAGTGTGGAGCCGTCTCTCTCTCTCTCTCACTGTCAGTGTGGAGCCGTCTCTCTCTCTCTCACTGTCAGTGTGGAGCCGTCTCTCTCTCTCTCACTGTCAGTGTGGAGCCGTCTCTCTCTCTCTCTCTGTCAGTGTGGAGCCGTCTCTCTCTCTCTCTCTCACTGTCAGTGTGGAGCCGTCTCTCTCTCTCTCTCTGTCAGTGTGGAGCCGTCTCTCTCTCTCTCTGTCAGTGTGGAGCCGTCTCTCTCTCTCTCTCTGTGTCAGTGTGGAGCCGTCTCTCTCTCTCTCTCTGTCAGTGTGGAGCCGTCTCTCTCTCTCTCTCTGTCAGTGTGGAGCCGTCTCTCTCTCTCTCTCTGTCAGTGTGGAGCCGTCTCTCTCTCTCTCTCTCTGTCAGTGTGGAGCCGTCTCTCTCTCTCTCTGTCAGTGTGGAGCCGTCTCTCCCTCTCTCTCTCTCTCTCTGTCAGTGTGGAGCCGTCTCTCCCTCTCTCTGTCAGTGTGGAGCCGTCTCTCTCTCTCTCTCTCTGTCAGTGTGGAGCCGTCTCTCTCTCTCTCTCTGTCAGTGTGGAGCCGTCTCTCTCTGTCAGTGAGGAGCCGTCTCTCTCTCTCTCTCTGTCAGTGTGGAGCCGTCTCTCTCTCTCTCTCTGTCAGTGTGGAGCCGTCTCTCTCTCTCTCTCTCTCTGTCAGTGTGGAGCCGTCTCTCTCTCTCTCTCTCTCTGTCAGTGTGGAGCCGTCTCTCTCTCTCTCTCTCTCTGTGTGTCAGTGTGGAGCCGTCTCTCTCTCTCTCTCTCTCTCTCTGTCAGTGTGGAGCCGTCTCTCTCTCTCTCTCTCTGTCAGTGTGGAGCCGTCTCTCTCTCTCTGTCAGTGTGGAGCCGTCTCTCTCTCTCTCTGTCAGTGTGGAGCCGTCTCTCTCTCTCTCTCTGTCAGTGTGGAGCCGTCTCTCTCTCTCTCTCACTATCAGTGTGGAGCCGTCTCTCTCTCTCTGTCAGTGTGGAGCCGTCTCTCTCTCTCTCTCTCTCTCTCTCTGTCAGTGTGGAGCCGTCTCTCTCTCTCTCTCTCTCTCTCTCTCTCTGTCTGTCAGTGTGGAGCCGTCTCTCTCTCTCTCTGTCAGTGTGGAGCCGTCTCTCTCTCTCTCTCTCTCTGTCAGTGTGGAGCCGTCTCTCTCTCTCTCTCTGTCAGTGTGGAGCCGTCTCTCTCTCTCTCTCTGTCAGTGTGGAGCCGTCTCTCTCTCTCTCTCTCTGTCAGTGTGGAGCCGTCTCTCTCTCTCTCTCTCTCTGTCAGTGTGGAGCCGTCTCTCTCTCTCTCTCTCTGTCAGTGTGGAGCCGTCTCTCTCTCTCTCTCTCTGTCAGTGTGGAGCCGTCTCTCTCTCTCTCTCTCTGTGTGTCAGTGTGGAGCCGTCTCT